>NC_068452.1:4950714-5128214 GCF_023373465.1 Oncorhynchus keta | reverse complement strand
CTCCCACGCGGCGTGGGGCCTCAGAGCCACCAGGAAGTCAGGGGCCTTGTCCGTCTGCGTACTCGACGTCCCCTTCTTGTGCATCATCTCCTGCACCTGAGGAGAGACAGTAAAGGTTGCATTAGCAAATGAGGGGAAACCTTTCATCCAGCAGTGCTAAGGTTAGTATAGGTAGAAACAGGATAATATAAACTATAGGCAAAAAGCTATCAAATATTACATATCTGTTTAACTGTGATCTTTGCAAATCACAGGGTTTCATCAATGATATCTGATCCTGTGTCAGCAGCACTGCATATAACATGATCCTTCCACAATCCAGTGTATTACCTCTCTCTTAATCTCAATATTCTCCACTTGGGTCTTTGTGGCCACTCGCATCCTGTGGAGCTCCTTCTGAATTGAAGCAAGTCCTTTCCCAACATGACTAGACACTCGCTGGTACTCCTCTATCTCATCGGTGCTCCTACATACATATTCCATAGCAGGAAAGATAATAATTTATATATCGGTACAATATACAGTGTTTAATAAAAAACGACAACAACAGACGAACACTTCAGCGTATTGTCCAGTGTTAGGTCAGATAGGTTATTAACATCTAACCAACTCATCCTGTATAACAGGGTTCCACAACTGGAACCCTGCTTTTTCCCCCATTGTTTTTTGTGTTCATTGTTGGATATAAAAATCGTCCCGCAGCTGAATCTATTTTGATGATCCCTGCTGTATAATGAAACACAACACATGTACCAGGACACAATTTGGCATATTTTCTGTGTTTTTCAGTCACCATAGTAGCTCCTGCTAGTCTTTGCCTGCAGTCAGCTCTGACTGTGGTAAATATTCCCTTACACCTAAAACAGCATGACATATGGGCCCTGTCCAGAAACAACCCCTAGCCCCTTCCCCTAGGCACTTCATGTAAACCTGAAAGAATTGAATAGGTATGGTAGTAGTTCCATCTTAGTTGGGTGGAGATTTTGCCAAATTGCTTACACCTATCGAATCCTTTCAGATCTACACAAGTGTCAAGGGGTAAAAGCTAGGGGTTGTTTCTGTACTGGGCCAATGTAGCTGTGAGACACTGTCCTATTGGACCCACCTCTGGCTGAACGCCGGCACTGTATAGGCTGGTTCAGCCATAGCCTCTGTGGCGTGGGTGTGCTGCACCTGGTTCACGGACTTAGAGCTTGATTTCCTGTGGAGAGAGAGCAGTCGTTAGAGTCATTAGAACAGGTAGATAGGAAGATTTTTTTTAAACACTTAGTGCCAGCACTGTTTTGGTGGTACTGTGATTTTAAAATGTAAAAACAATTGTAGAATATACTTCATATGAAAAACCAAAAAGGGACATAAAAGCTAATAAAAACAATTAATTTAGTGGTTTTCACTTAGGTAGTGAGATCATTGGTATTGGACAAAAGTTCACTTTTCAACCTCATTTTCAATCTCCAGCACAATACCAGTGTCAACATATGTGAAAATTGAGCATTTCTACGTTTTGTAGAAAAAAAATAGAAAGTTAAAAACGTCTTACCGATGACATCATCAAAAGTGAAACATTTTAAAAACATGGATTTTCAAACACTATGAGATTCGTGGTGACGTGAGGAGCAAGAAAATAACCATCCCTTGGGCTAGAAAATCACAGTGGCCTACCCTGTGATGTCACAGAGAAACATTGTTTTTTGTACTTTTCTTCTTATCTTTTTAACCACAGATCATAGAAACGTGCTGTTTTCACATATATGGACACTGGTTTGGTGCTGGAAATGATGAATAGGAGGTTGAAAAGTTACAGAATTGCCCTTTTAATTTCTTAGCAAATATAACCAATAAAGAGTCCAGTAACTGGATAGTTTTTTTCTTGATGGGTTGGGGTCTAGAACAGGGTTCAGCATATGTTTCAGGCACAGTGAAGCAGTGGCATACGCACTAGACATGGGTTGCATAACAACATCAACGTCACGGCCTGCTAGGACCTGGTCAATAGGTCCCAACACTTTGGCTTCTGCTTGCAGCGTGACAAATTCTGAGTTTGAGGCTTCATTGGGTACAGTTCCATTTGAACGCCACCACTTCAGCTCACCACAGACTCCTATAACCTTGGAATTGCAGTTTGAAGCACAGCCGATGGCGTAACCACCAAAGGGTTGGGGTGGTCTGAGGAGCGCTAAAGCAACATCTAGTGGCCTGATATGACCCTACGACCCTAAAACAAGGCAGAATCCATTGCTGCAAGCCGCATAGCATCAGCATGGGGTGGTGTACATTTGAAGTTGGAGACCATCTCTTGTCCACTCCACTTCCCTCTACACCAGCACCATGTATATCCACGCTATTGTGCCCCAGCTGCTGTATTGCCAAAAAACTGCTTTCTATAGTGCTGCAGGTGAGCAATAACACTAATCCCCTACCTTGAAGAGTGCTCCTTGACAACATGCTTAGTAGTGTGAGAGCTGTGATGGCTGACGTGGCTCACATGCTTCTTCTGATTAAAATGCATGACCTTGGTAGCCATGGCTGGAACACTTCAAAAGAGACCTGGTCACAATACCAGGTAAGGAGAGGGAAGGGAGGAGGGAAATGGAATTGTTTACCTTTACTTCACATGCAACTGAACATTGGAGGTGGTTTGCTGTGTTAATGACGTTTTCAACATTAACATCAATGTATTTAGCATGATCAGACACAATAATGACTTCCCATTGAGAGCTTTTCACGCTGCTTTTGTCAACTATAGTTGTCAACCTTCTACGGTTGATGAGAATCTGCAAAGCCTTAGTACATGAATATTCCCTATTATCATCAACTTTCACATAACTATTGACAACATAGCCTAACTGCAGCGCCCGCACTTATAGGCACACATGCTCTCTCTGTCTTTGGAGGCCTCACAAAATGGCTGTCGAAGGACTGATACACAATGGTTATTATTTCTCCATTAAACTCCAAATACTTTGCCAGAGATTATATCTTTCACATTATCTCCCTTGCGTACTAATTCTATGATATTTATCCCACAAATGACATGTTCGGGCATAACTTTATGGTTTATGAGGGGCCATGAATTTTGCCTCCACATACCACCATATAAACAGGGGTCAGCCCCTCAAATGTTTCACCTTACAGCGAGCACAGTTCATCTATGAATAGCTGAAAGAAGTTTGAAGGCTAATGCACTGGAGAAATATAGTCAAAAGCCACAGAAGAAAATTAGTAGCCTGCACGTTTGGCTGAATGTAGGCCAATACTCATTAGAAAATAAATTGGCCTAACATAAATAAGACAAGTCATCAACATCCTGATCAATCAATACATTCATTTATTCAACTGCCTCTAAATAAATTCAATACTAAACTGTTTATGTACTCTCCCAATACAGTACACTATCCAACTTTCCAGGACATGTCTTAGGTATACAATCATTCGTTAGGTTGCCAAACTGATGCACCCAAGAAAATAGGTTCAGCGACCTCTTCATTCAAAGGCATGCCATTAGTGCACAGTGAAAGTATAACTGCCTTCAGATAAATTTCAACACAACCCCTTATCCCTCACCGGAGACAAATGATCAATCCCCAAAACAACTACAGACATGTAAATATGTCACTCTTTCACTTAGCCTACATGTATGAACCCATATATGGCCATTATCAACGTTATTGTACTGGAAATATAAGGTTCCCCTGAAATAAAAATGTTGGATTTATAACAACCCGCTCAGCGTAATTATGATAAAATAACAGATAGAAACGCGACTCACCCCTTGAGATTAAAACAGCGCAAAGCGGTAGCAGACGAGCCTGATGCCGCTTGGGAGGCACTTGCTGATGGTAACAAAAATATTACCCTCACACTCAAGGAATGGCTTTCCCCGACCACCCCATGTATGGGTGCACTTATGACTATATATAGCATTTACCAACATTTTCTGACCCATTCAACACTTTCAGTCAAAGTTGACGAAGGCAGGTGGCTGTTGAAATGGTCAAATAATTAACACAAATATTTGCGTCATTTTCGTCGATATTATGGTAGGATTTTTCAACAGGTTATTTATTGGATAAACTGTCTTTCCTTGCAAAAGATTCGTGATTTTTTATTTTGTCAATAATGTAATAGGCATATAAATATGTGTTTCAGTCTATTTTTTGTTTTCGAGAAGATGACAACCGAATGTATAGGTCGAATGGAGAGCTCTCTTGAAGGTGATTTGCTCACTCCCACTTCAATTAGTTTGACCAATTTCCTAATAATGATTTTCTCTCTACAAACTGACACCATTAACTATCCTTTTCTGCAACAGTAGTTGAATTTGACGTGATTTATTTCCTGTGTGATATTAACACTGTTAAGTTTATGAGACCTTTTTAGGGTTCTCAAGATTGCCTCCCACCCATGTCCAAACACTTGCCAGCAACTATTTTTAACCAGAGATTCAGTTCAGAAACAGTGATACCCTCACCGTTTACAGTAAGTGGACTACTGTAGCCCTACAACTATTTTAATCAACATCTTTCTATTTTGAAAATGCTAAAATTAAATAGCTGGAATTACACCTGATATGACTTAGCAGATAAACTTTCAAGCGCCCATGTGCAAAATCTACAGTCATTTTCAATATGGTGCGATTTTCACGAGTGCTTTATAAACCCAGTTGTTGACAACTTTTTGATGGATGTTAGAGTGCAGGTGCAGTGAATAATGGGACAAGCCTACTCCTGGACTAAAAAGCATTGTCAAGGCAAATCTCCTTTGAAAGTGCTTTATTAGTAAATTATGAAATATCCTTATCTGGGTATGCAGCACATTGAACAATTACCCAGATCATAATATAATATATGCCATTTAGCTGACGCTTTTATCCAAAGCGACTTACAGTCATGTGTGCATACATTCTACGTATGGGTGGTCCCGGGAATCGAACCCACTACCCTGGCGTTACAAGCGCCATGCTCTACCAACTGAGCCACAGAAGGACCGCCATACAATAAACTGTAGATCAGAATGTTCCTTAAAAAGCTACATATTATAATATACAATGTCACAATTTGACACCTGAGCTGAGACCTGCATATGAGACTCTGAAGCTAAAATCCTTCATTGTAACAATAACAAAGCGGTTACCTTGCCTGTTTTGGCAAAAGCTGATAGTTGGGCCTGGAGAAATGCAACCACTCAAATTCATAGAGCTATGGATGCAAGGCCTGACCATCCATGATATCAAAATAATAGTTATAACCATGTTTTGAGGCTGTACAGTGATTGTTTACATTCATGCTGTTTACAAACATTGGCATTTACCAAGCTAATATTTGGGGTTCTGATGGGGTACAACAGTTAATCAAAGCTCATAAGGCATTTACACTGAGTATACCAAACATTAGGAACACCTTCCTAGTGCTGAGTTGACTCCAATGCTTCCCACAGTTGTGTTAAGTTGGCTGGATGTCCTTTGGGTGGTGGACCATTCTGGATACACATGGGAAGCTGTCAAGCGTGAAAAAACAATCAGCCTGGCACCTATTACCATACCCATTTCAAAGGCACTTACATTTTTTTTGTCTTGCCCACTCCCCCTCTAAATGGCACACAAACACAATCCATATCTCAATTGTCTCAAGGCTTAAAAATCCTTCTTTATTCTGTCTCCTGCCCTTCATCTACACTGATTGAAGTGGATTTAACAAGTGACATCAATAAGGGATCATAGCTTTCACCTGGATTCACCTGGTCAGGCGATGTCATGGAAAGAGCAGGTGTACTTAATGTTTAGTATAATCAGTGTATAAGTTGTATTCTTGAAGAATCAATGGGTATATATCATTAATTTATAAGTCCAAAAATGTATTCTAGCTTTACCTTATACTGCTAGAAATATTTGTATTTACATAATAACAATGATAACACAATTACTATTGCGTGTGGAAGCTATGAGAATCTGAGCACCTCGCCCCCTGCTCTCAACAGCAGCCCTATCAGCTGCCATTTGACCCGAGCCACCGTGCCTTAGCCCTTAGCAGGGAGCAAAATCCATATGGCTGAAGATCACAAAGTCTTGGTAGTAAGAAACATTGTTTTGAGGCATATAAAAAGGAATGAAGGTGGAGCACATCTCAGACTCATTTACCTTTAAACTTTTAGCAAAAGTTATTTTGTTAAATTTGAAATGGGTAGCCTAAGTTGACTGAACTCCATCTGCAGGATTCAATGCATTAAGGTATATATTTGTTTTATACATCTTTCTGGGTATTGATCATTGATCTTCTGGGAACAGATCTGTGTAATAGGTGATTAGTAAAGTCATTTTACTGTACTTATCTTCAATAGAGACCCTGTAAAGAACTTTGAGACAGAAAGCCTTTCTAAACTGCATCTTCTTATTTCTCAGAGGAAATGAGAGAGTTATTGGGCCAATACATCTCAGACACCCTCAGCTATGTCCACACAGTGAAGGAATTCTGTGACAGGCATCCAAGGTGGATCCTGCAGAGAAAGGAGGAACAATCCAAGATGAAAAACATCAAGGAAATGGCAGACAGAATCGATCTTAAATTCGGCCGAGTCTTGAATGCAGAAGACAAGACCAAGGCATTAGGAGAGTTCACGAAAGACTATCTGACTCAGGTGACTGCAAACCGTAGGCTTAAGAAGCTGGAGAAGGAGCTGGAAGCTGTACTGAAGGACACTCTCAATGGGCTGGAGGAGCTGGACTGCTTCATGGATGCTGTGGAGAGGCTGGTGGTCACCTCTCTGTTTGTATTTGCTGATGAAAACCGGTTGTGTCCTCTGCCTCAGGGGAGGGAACCAGCAAGTGTCCGAGCTGTCATCACCTCCGCTAGAATGACCTGTCCTCTCCTCATCCACTTTAAGAGGGACGCTTCAGCCTTCTTTTCCCCATGCCTCCTCAATGTGGAGGTGCTGCATGTGTACTTGGAAAATTACATACACATCTCTGAGCAGCTGTGTGAGAGAATGGCATTGGGAAAAAAGTAAGTGGAAACCAGTTTAAAAAATTTAACACAACATTGGTTTCAGACATATTTATTTATATTTTTTTATGTAACATTATAGCAACTTCTGCTGTAGCTGAAATGTGCTTTCTAAATAACTTTTTATTATCAATATTAGAAAAACATTTTGCCGAGAGAAGAATGACAACTTGATGATTGACACCAGCACTGAAGTGAATGAAAAGTCCATGCAGACCATGTTTAACCATTTGCGTCATTTGAGTGATATCAGGTAAACCTTTACAGTTTTGTTTTATGTTACATTTGCAAATACTAGCTTACTAACACTGAGGGCCCACATTTCTGATCGTTCATCGATTCCAGCTACATGTCTCAATGTCTCTGAAAAGTGGAATATGTTTCTCCTGCTAGGATGGACCAGCACTTCAGACTGACGTTCCTGTTCCAGGAGTCTGCCCTGCACTTCATTGGTCTGTTCAGTCAGCGCCACTCCAGAATGCTGGACTGTCTAAAAGAGCTGGAAAGGAGAGCTGGCAAACTAAATAAGATGAAGAAAGGGGGTTATATCTCCAGTGTGGTAGGCAGTGCAGTGGGGGCGACCGGAGGGGCTCTGACCATCGCAGGCCTTTGTCTTGCCCCTGTTACTGCTGGGCTGTCACTGGGACTCACCATCGCAGGGATTGGAATGGGTGTGACCAGTGGGGTCAACAGTCTAACCACCGGTGTAACAAAGGTGGCATTTAAAAGCTACCAAAACAAGAAAGCCAATACAATCTTTCAATGTTTCTTGGAGGACATGCAAAGACTCCATGGTAGTCTGGAGAAGGTGGCCAGCAACATTTGCCCTTTGGAGCCGAAGGTGGTGGCATTAGTGGTTGGGAAGAATATAGGCAAAGGTGGTGCGAGTTTAGGAAAGAAGATCAATGCCATAGTAAAAAATACCTCTGCAATAGAGGCCTTAATGGGAAAAGGCATGGTTATGGGTGCAGGCAAGGTGGGACTCCAAGAGGGCAAAACATTTGCTGCAGATTTACCTGACATTGGGATGTTGGCACAAGGCACTCCACTCGCCCTCTCTAGGACATTAAGGCAATGCGCTGTGGCCTCAAATGCCCTATTCATTGGCCTGGACATCATCACTATCTGTAAAGACAGTGTCAGCCTTGCCAAAGGCAGCAAGAGCAAGAGATCCCAGCTCATCCGAGCCAGAGCAGCACTGTGGCGCACAGAGATTGACTCATGTCAGAGGATCCATGACTCACTGTGCCGAGGCATCTGGAGGTTCAGTAAGAGTCAGCGAATCCTGAAGAAACCATTTTACCTTGTGAAGGAGTTAGAAAGTCTAGAGCCGCTTGTGGAGATGGGACTCATGGAGCAGCCTGCGAAGGAGATGGAAACTCTTGGGCAGCCTGAGGATGATATAGAAACTCTGGTGCCGCCTATGGAGGAGACGAGACTCCTGGGGCAGCCTATGGAGGAGATGAGACTCCTGGGGCAGTCTATGAAGAAGACGAGACTCCCATGGCTGCCTATGGAGGAGACGAGACTCATGGAGCAGCCTATGGAGGAGACAAGACTCATGGGGCAGCCTATGGAGGAGACGAGACTTCTGGGGCAGCCTATGGAGGAGATAGAAAAAGGTACAAAAGTAGTTAAATTGATTTGCCCTAAAACATGTCACATGCTGTACACAGCAGATGTTGAATGATATTATGTGCAAGTATTAGCAAAAATACTCAAGCTCTACTAAGTTTTTGAATTTCACCAAGCTGGCATTGCGATTGGTTAATTAATTGCTTTTCCATTAAAAATCCCTGTCTCTAGGTTTTTGCAACTGGATGTGGCATTCGGGCATGATGTTGTTGCTGTTGCTGTTAGCATATGTATGGGCTGAGAACATTTCTAAGTAGTAATGGAGAATATCAAGAAGTCAACACACCTGCCGTTTGGACTGCATCGTTTCCTGTGCATCACTTCCTGTACGACTTAATTGCATAACATGTAGATTTGAAATTATTACTGTGCATGGTTTTAAAGCTACTTGGACTTGAGAACAGATTTTTAAAATTAAATGTATTTAAGATTATTACAATTTTAATTCAAACTACCCCTTTATCTGGGCGGTGTTCATGTTGTGGAATAGTCAGATCTAATTGGTACTAGTTGTACCAACTGAACATAGTTGTTCTACGTCAGATTCTAGAACTTTTCACTGTACATTGATGTAGTGTAACAATTTATTTCGTTTCAAAAGAGTTTAATCCACATTATATTGTTGAGAAAATCTAATAGGCCTGCATAGTTATTTCAGCATGGTTAATCAACGTCTGAATTGTTTAGGCATGTACTGCCCTCTAGTGTATTCTACTCATGTGACATGTCTTGCTGTTTGTTATTGATTGTTACTCACTTCACTTAAGATATGTGCAGATAAAAGTGCATTATTTTCTACTTTAGCCATGTTTAAATATCCATACATAGTTCAATTACAGAACTCCAGAGATGACATTTTCAGAAACAGTGATACCCTACTATAGCCCTACAACTATTTTGATTCACAACTGTCTCATTTGAAAATGCTAAAATAACTGGAATACACCTACTATGATTTGGCAGATTAACTTGTGCAGAAATAAATTAACCACATAGGCAAAGAAAATTACACCAAAAAGATCTAAGTGCTTTTGGCCAACATTATGATCTACACTCAACGGACAGTTTATTAGGTACACCCATCATTGTGCGTCCCAAGATGCCGATCTTCATACCACTGCGCCGTTATTTGCCTGTTTGTGGCCTGCCTGTTAGCTTGCACGATTCTTGCCATTCTCCTTCGACCTCTCTATTCAACAAGCTGTTTTTGCACACAGGACTGCAGCTGACTGGATGTTTTTTGTTTGTCGCATCATTCTCAGTCAATCCTAGACACTGTTGTGCGTGAAAAGCCCAGGAGGGCGGCCAATTCTGAGATACTGGATCTGGCGCGCCTGGCACCGACGATCATACCACGCTCAAAGTCGCTTAGGTCAGTTATTTTGTCTATTCCAATGTTCAATCAAACAGTAACTGAATGCCTCGATGCCTGTCTGTCTGCTTTATATAGCAAGCCACGGCCACGTGACTCACTGTGTGTAGGAGCGAAACATTTTCATGAACAGGGTGATGTACCTAATAAACGGTCCAGTATGTACGTATGTTACAGGTGTAATTACAGAGCTGGTCTAAAAATAAATGCCACTACATTACAGTACAGTATTTACACTTCCTCCCATTTAGAATTGTATGACAAGACAACAAATAATGATTCTATCTGAGAATGTAATTTATGCCGATTGTTTGCCAATGAACCAATCAAAATGTTATAACAGTAGTGACAGAAACGGCAATAACATTTAGTAAGTTCAGATTTAATACAATATTATCCCATCCTAAAAGCCAATGTTATATTTTTGTTCTACCATTTTTTCCAGAACATAACTTATTCATAACTTTAAATGAGTTGTTAAAAAGACCAATATCTCAATATACAATAAACATATTTATCATACAAACTCCAAGTGACGTTTCAAATGTTTACTCAGGGAAGATGTCCAGCTTAATACATACATTCAATCCAGTGCAGTGTCCACTCAAACCCTGAGCTCTCGCCCTCTCCATTCCACAAAGACATACTTCAGTACTTTTCCATCAACCAGGATTTCTCCATGATTCTCTGTGCATATTACATGACTTCTCATCAGTCTGGAGAGTCCTTGAGTTATTGGGAGTACACATTCCTACAGTCCACTCCGGTCACCTAAATAATTGCACTCTTCAAATACACAAAGAGCTTGAACCGAACACTACTTTCAATCTCTAAGGATATGAAAACAATCTATTCATTCTAAGAGTATATAATGATATTAAACAGTCATATAAAACAGTCATTTTCAATCATCAGTTTAAAGAAAAAGTTAAAGGAAAGTATCAACTAGGGTTGCAAAGGGTCGGAAACCTTCCAGAAAATTTCCATGGGAAGTTAAGCCCGGGACTTTTTCTTAAATTCATCAAAAAAGTTAGGTTATAACAGTGAACCTTTTTTGTGGGATACACATAAGGCAATTCTAGATCTTGTGGCATATTTTAGTTAAACTATCATCAATTTAATGGAATTGCAAACCTCTGCATGCACAGTGCATTCTTCCATCACATGTGCAGTGCATTCTTCCATCACATGTGCAGTGCACTCTTCCATCACATGTACAGCTGATTCTCAAGATCTTGAGCCCACACCACTACACTGTCTGAGCCAAGGACTACATGCTTTCTGGTAAGTTTTGATTACAATACTGGGTGGGGTGAATATATTTTATATGACATACATGCTTTTTTGTTAACTAGTAAATAGTAGCCTACAGCAAAGTGTGTTTAAATCATGTTAACAATTTCTGCTAGTTTGTTTTTGCTACCATGTGGATTTTAGCTTGTTTGAGCCTGCTAACTGAGGAGTGTTAATTCACCTGTTTCCATATATGTTTAATTTTAAAACATTTCTCTTACAAAGGAGTTGTTTAATCTAACTGCTTAACTTTTTATATGTACATGGAATTGTATTTGGGTTTTTTAAACTTTTTTTTTTCTAATCTTTACATGAAAATGCCATGGGCACTATCTGATGTGTGGAGACATTTCACTGCAGCTAATGTAGAAGGAAAAGCTGAGTACATTTGCGAATACTGTGCCAATGCAACAAAGATGCAGAATCATCTGGCCAAGTGCATAAAGTTCCCTCAGAGCTCACAACAAGCAACCTCTGCCAAAAGTCCCTCTACTTCTAGTCAAGGTGAAAATGATGGATCAGACACCTTATCTATAGCAACAGATCATGGTCCTCCTGGAATCAGACGTTTTTTTGACTCAATGGATGAACGTAGTCAGAGAAATGCTGATGAATGTCTTGCTCGGGCTGTGTATGCAACTGGTTCACCTCTGATGCTCACAGGCAATGTGTATTGAAAGAGATTTCTGAATGTTCTTTGCCCAGCATACACCCCTCCAACCAGACATGCTTTATCTACTCATTTGCTGGATGCAGAGTTAAATAGAGTTCAAGTGAAGGTCAAGCAAATCATAGAAAAAGCAGACTGTATTGCAATCATCTCTGATGGGGGGGGTTGAATGTTCGTGGACAAGGAATAATTAACTACATCATCCTCCACCCCTCAACCAGTATTCTACGAGAGCACAGACACAAGGGACAACATACACACGTCTCCACATTGCAGATGAGCTGAAGGCAGTCATCAATGATCTTGGACCACTGAAGGTATTTGCACATGTCATGCCCTCTTCACAACTGTCAGTGTGTTTGGACCATGATAGTTTTTTGGTGATGTGGACAAGCTCTCAACCTGCTCCACTACAGCCCCGCCGATGAGAATGAGGGCGTGCTCGGTCCTCCTTTTCCTGTAGTCCACAATCATCTCCTTTGTCTTGATCACGTTGAGGGAGAGGTTGTTGTCCTGGCACCACACGGCCAGGTCTCTGACCTCCTCCCTATAGGCTGTCTCATCATTGTCGGTGATCAGTTCTACCACTGTTGAGTCATTGGCAAACTTGATGACTGTGTTGTAGTCATGCCTGGCCATGCAGTCACGAGTGAACAGGGAGTACAGGAGTGGACTGAGACATGCACCCCTGAGGGGCCCCCGTGTTGAGGATCAGCATGGCGGATGTGTTGTTACCTATCCTTACCACCTGGGGGCGGCCCGTCAAGAAGTCCAGGATCCAGTTGCAGAGAGAGGTGTTTAGTCTCAGGGTCCTTAGCTTAGTGATGAGCTTTGAGGGCACTATGGTGTTGAATGCTGAGCTGTAGTCAATGAATAACATTCTCACATAGGTGTTCCTGGATCTGTGGATCTGTTGGGGCAGTATGCAAATTGGAGGGGGTCTAGGGTTCCTGGGATAATGGTGTTGATGTGAGCCATGACCTGCCTTTCAAAGCACTTCATGGTTACAGACGTGAGTGCTACGGGTCATTTAGGCAGGTTACCTTAGTGTTCTTGGGCACAGGGACTTTGGTGGTCTGCTTGAAACATGTTGGTATTACAGACTCAGTCAGGGACAGGTTGAAAATGTCAGTAAAGACACTTGCCAGTTGGACAGCGCATGCTCGGAGTACACGTCCTGGTAATCCATCTGGCCCTGCGGCCTTGTGAATGTTGACCTGTATAAAGGTCTTACTCACATCGGCTACGGAGAGCGTGATCACGCAGTCGTCCGGAACAGCTGATGCTCTCATGAGTTTCAGTGTTACTTGCCTCGAAGCGAGCATAGAAGTAATTGATCTTGTCTGGTAGGCTTGTGTCACTGGGCATCTTGTGGCTGTGCTTCCCTTTTTCCCTCATTATATAGGGTGTCAAAAAGACCTGCGAGCAGATTTAATGCAGCCTTACGGCTGGTTTTGCAAAAAACAAAAACAAGCGCAATGATGATATTGACAATGGACCTATATGTGTACAGTCTCTTCACTCTGTCCAGCTCACTTACAATCACAGAAACAAAAGCTAGACAGTCAGGGAGTATCGAAAATTCCAAAAACATAGGACTATTTCAGTGTGGCTCTCGGACTTTGTTAAAGACTCAGTGTGGCCCACGGGGAAAATGAGTTCACACCCCTGCTATACAGCAATGTTGAGTAATATTATTTGCGTGCATTTATTAGCAAAAAACCTAGTTCCACTGTCTTACTTTCACCAAACTGACATTGCCATTAGTTCATTAATTGCTTATCCTTAAAAAAGCTCTGTCTCTAGGTTTTTGCGGCTGGATACGAGCATGGTGTTGCGGTTGCTGTTAGCATGTGAAATTGAGAAAATTAAGCCTGGACACCAGCCTCTTCGACTGCATAGTTTCCTGTGCAAGGCTTATTCTTGTTTTTCTTTGCCATTAAGTTCAAGGAACTGTCCGTAGATCTCAGAGATAGAATTGTGATGAGGCATATACAGCTGAAGTCGGGAAGTTTACATACACCTTAGCCAAATACATTTAAACTCAGTTTTTCACAATTCCTGACATTTAATCCTAGTAAAAATTCCCTGTCTTAGGTCAGTTAGGATCACCACTTTATTTTAAGAATGTGAAGTGTCAGAATAATAGTAGAGAGAATGATTTATTTCAGCTTTTATTTCTTTCATCACATTCCCAGTGGGTCAGAAGTTTACATACACTCAATTAGTATTTGGCAGCATTGCCTTTAAATCGCTTAACTTGGGTCAAACGTTTTGGGTAGCCTTCCACAAGTTTCCCCCAATAAGTTGGGTGAATTTTGGCCCATTCCTCCTGACAGAGCTGGTGTAACTGAGTCAGGTTTATAGGCCATCTTGCTCGCACACGCTTTTTCAGTTCTGCCCACGTATTTTCTATAGGATTGAGGTCAGGGCTTTGTGTTAGAGAATTTTATTTCCTATATGATCAATTAAAACACTCTGTCCGTTTCTATGAATTTGTAAGATACTTATTTTCATAAAATGGACAGACACCAGTCTCATAGTTAATCAGTAGCGTTTATTTTCGAGAGCTCTGGTCATAATACAATGTACATTGGTTTATATACCTCACATTTCGTTGTAAATGTCTCTCCTCCTCTCAGATACAATGGCAATATAGTTCACAAGCCTTCCCACATTGTCTGCCACCTGTTAAACAATCTACTACTAGCCCAAGGTCTCTCCCCTCCCTGGGTAGAGACAGAATGTCCTGTAAGTGTAAAGTTCTGGGTGTAGTGGGTGAGAAGTCAGGCGCAGGAAGCAGAGAGTTCAGGGTAGTGCTAATTGAATGCACAAAACGGCGAACATAAGCCAACCCCACGAAAACACAGGGCGTACAACAAAACAAACGCCCCAAACACGGGAACTTAAACTGTCCAGCAAAACCCACGAAATGGGAAAACACATAACCCACAGACGTGCACACAAGTTACACAAAACAATCCCGCACAAAGAGCAGGCGGGCCAGCTGGCTAATAAAGCCCAATTAATCAGCAAATACACAACAGGTGTAACCAATAAACAGACAAGGAGGGGGAGGAAAGAATCAGTGGCAGCTAGTAGGCCGTTGACGACGACCGCCGAGAGCCACCCGAACGGGAAGGGGAGCCACCTTCGGTAGGAGTCGTGACAGTAAGGAACACAGCATTCCAGCCGGTCTGACAATAGCTCCACTTGTTTCTAACAAGGAACAGAAAGTCCTTGTTCTAATTCTCAAAGAAAACTACACACATTACATTCAGTATTATGATTATACTAAGATTCATACATCCATACAGTAACATAGTAGTATTCTGTTTAGTTATAGTTCTGATTTAAATGTATACATAATTTAGTCATTATTCATAAAAATCCCTTAACACTTTGTGATGGCCACTCCAAAACCTTGACTTTGTTGTCCTTAAGCCATTTTGCCACAACTTTGGAAGTATGCTTGAGGTCATTGTCCATTTATCTATTTTGTGAAGCACACCAGTCCCTCCTGCAGCAAAGCACCCCCACAACATGATGCTGCCACACCCGTGCTTCATGGTTGGGATGATGTTCTTCGGCTTGCAAGCCCCCCCCTTTTCCCTCCAAACATAACGATGGTCATTATGGCCAAACAGTTCTATTTTTGTTTCATCAGACCAGAGGACATTTCTCCAAAAAGTATGATCTTTGTCCCCATGTGCATTTGCAAACCGTAGTCTGGCTTTTTTATGGCGGTTTTGGAGCAGTGGCTTCTTCCTTGCTGAGCGGCCTTTCAGGTTATGTCGATATAGGACTCGTTTTACAGTGGATATAGAAACTTTTGTACCTGTTTACTCTGTCATCTTCACAAGGTCATTTGCTGTTATTCTGGGATTGATTTGTACTTTTCGCACCAAAGTACGTTCATCTCTAGGAGACAGAATGCGTCTCCTTCCTGAGCGGTATGACGGCTGCGTGGTCCCATGGTGTTTATACTTGCGTGCTATTTTTTGTTCAGATAAATGTGGTACCTTCAGATATTTGGAAATTGTTCCCAATGATGAACCAGACTTGTGGTGGTCTACAATTTATTTTCTGAGGTCTTGGCTGTTTTCTTTTGATTTTCCCATGATGTCAAGCAAAGAGGCACTGAGTTTGAAGGTAGACCTTGAAATACATCCACAGGTACACTTCCAATTGACTCAAATAATGCCAATTTTTGCTGGCAGCATACCACCCTGCATACAACTGCTGGCTTGCTTCTGATGCTAAGCAGGGTTGGTCCTAGTCAGTCCCTCAATGGGAGACCAGATGCTGCTGGAAGTGGTGTTGGAGGGCCAGTAGGAGGCACTCTTTCCTCTGGTCTAAAAAATACCCCAGGGCAGGGGCACTACCCTGTGTAGGGTGCTGTCTTTCGGATGGGATGTTAAACAGGTGTCCTGACTCTCTGATGTCATTGAAGATCCAATGACACTTATTATAAGAGTAGGGGTGTTAACCCCAGTGTCCTGGCTAAATTCCCAATCTGGCCCTCAAATCCTCACTGTCACCTAGTTTACAATTGGCTCATTCCTCCCCCTCCTCTCCCAAGTAACTATTCACCAGGTCGTTGCTGTAAATGCTCAGTCAACTTACTTGGTAAAATAATGAATAAATACAAATTAGGCTATCGAAAGCTTTTAAAGCCAAGACATCATTTTCTGGAATTTTCCAAGCTGTTTAAAGGCACAGTCACCTTAGTGTATGTAAACTTCTGACCCACTGGAATTGTGATACAGTGAATTATAAGTGAAATAATCTGTCTGTAAACAATTGTTGGAAAAATGTATTGTGTCATGCTCAAAGTAGATGTCCTAACCGACTTGCCAAAATTATAGTTTGTTAACAAGAAATTTGTGGAGTGGTTGAAAAACAAGTTTTAATGACTCCAACCTAAGTGTATGTAAACTTCCGACTTCAACTGTATAAAACAATTTCTAGAGTGTTGAAAGTTTCCAAGAGCACAGAGGTCTCCATCATTGGGAAATTGAAATATGGAACTACCCAGACTCTGCCTAGAGCTGGCTGTCTGACCAAACTGAGCAACCGGTCAAGAAGGACCTTGGTCAGGGAGGAGACCAACAACCCAATGACCACTCTGACAGAACTGAAGAGTTATTTGCCTGAGATGGGAGAACCTGCCAGAAGGACAACAGTCTCTACAGTACTTTACCAATCTGGGCGTTATGGGACATTGGCCAGATGGAAGCCATTCCTGAGAAAAAAAGGCACATGACAACACCCCTGGAGTTTGGAAAAAGGCATGTGAAAGACTCTGAGATCATAAGATGAAATACTCTGAGTTCATAAGGCAAAAGATTATGTGGTCTGATGAGACAATGTGGTTTGATACTATTAACCATGAGATTCTCATCACAAAATTGCCCAAGTTCAACTTTTCCCCTGATGCCTTGAGATGGATGAAATCATACCTTGAAGGCAGAACTCAGTATGTCAGAGTGAGCAATGAGCTGTCGCCCACTCTTAGCTATGATGTGGGCATGCCCCAAGGGTCAATACTGGGGCCCCTCCTGTTCAGCTTGTACATTCATGATCTGCCTTCTGTCTGTAATGGGTCTGAAGTTCAAATGTATGCAGATGATACAGTGATATATGTGCATGCAAAGAGCAAACAACAAGCTGCACAAGAACTCACTACTGTAATGGTCCAGGTTACAAAGTGGCTCAGTGACTCGTGTTTGCATCTCAATGTGAAAAAAACTGTTTGCATGTTCTTCACAAAGAGGGCAACAGATGCTACTGAGCCAGATGTTTATGTGTCAGGGGAGAAGCTCCAGGTGGTATCTGATTTTAAGTACCTTGGCATCATACTTGATTCCAACCTCTCTTTTAAAAAACATGTGAAAAAGGTAATTCAGATAACCAAATTCAACCTAGCTAATTTCCGATTTATACGAAATTGTTTGACTACAGAGGTAGCAAAACTGTACTTCAAATCTATGATACTCCCCCATTTAAATACTGCTTGACTAGTTGGGCCCAAGCTTGCTGTACAACATTAAAACCTATTCAGTCTGTCTACAAACGGGCTCTCAAAGTGCTTGATAGGAAGCCCAATAGCCAACATCACTGTTACATCCTCAGAAAGCATGAGCTCCTGAGTTGGGAAAATCTTGTGCAATACACCGAAGCATGTCTTGTATTCAAGATCCTAAATGGCCTGGCTCCCCTCCACTCAGTATTTTTGTTAAACAGAAAACCCAAACATATGGCAGCAGATCCACAAGGTCTGCCATGAGAGGTGACTGTATAGTTAGTTCCCTTAAGGAAAAGCACCTTCAGTAAATCCGCTTTCTCTGTGAGAGCTTCCCATGTCTGGAATACACTGCCGTCAGACACACATAACTGCACCACATATCACACTTTCACAAAATGCATGAAGACATGGCTAAAGGTCAATCAGATTTGTGAACATAATCCCTGGCTGTGTATTGCCGCTTTCCATGTTGTCTGTTGTCTGTAGCTTGTGAGGTGTGGAAACACTTTGTTGCTTTTATGAATTTTGTCTTGCCGCTTTTTGTTCTATGTTGCTCTGTCTGTATGCTACGTCTTGCTTGTCCTATGTTGCTCTGCGTGTGCTCACTGCTCAATGATTGTCTATATTGTAATTGTTTTTAATAACCTGCCCAGGGACTGCGGTTGAAAATTAGCCAGCTGGCTAAAACCAGCACTTTTACTGAAACATTGATCAATGTACACTGTCCCTGTAAAAGTAAAATAAACTCAAAGCGCTATGTCTGGAGAAAACCAGGCACAGCTCATCACCTATCATCTATCTACCTCCCTACTGTGAAGTATGGTGGTGGCAGAATCATGCTATGGGGATGCTTTTTCAACGGCAGAGACTGGGAGACTGGTAAGGATACAGGGAACAATGAACAGGGCCAAATGCAGGCAAATCCTTGATGAGAAAATGCTTCAGAGTGCAAACATACAGACATATCCAAGACGACTCAAAGTTGTAATCGCCACCAAAGGTGTTTCTACAAAGTATTGACTCAAGGGTACGAATACTTACGTAAATTAGATATTTCTGTATTTCATTTTCAATGAAGGCGGCAGGTAGCCTAGTGGTTAGAGCGTTCGGCCAGTAACTGAAAGTTTGCTGGATCGAATCCCCAAGCTGACAAGGTCAAAATCTGTTGTTCTACCCCTGAGCAAGGCAGTTAACCCACTATTCCCTGGGCACTGAAGACATGGATGTAGATCATGGCAGAACCCCCACACATCTCTGATTCAGAGGGGTTGGGTTAAATGTGGAAGACACAATTCATTTGAATGCATTCAGTTGTACAACTGACTAGATATCCAATCCCCTTTACCAAAATAATTTGTAAAAAAATGTTTTCACTTTGTCATTATGGGTTATTGTGTGTAGATGGGTAAAACAAATATATTTAATCCATTTTGAAAGCACTGTATCTGTAACAAAACGAGTTGTACCAACTGAATGTGGCTGTTCTAGTCCAGATTCTAGAACTTGTCACTGTACTCCAATGTTGATGTAGTGTAACAATTTGATTGTTTCACAAGAGTTTCATCCCCATTATATTGTTGATCAAATACACAGTAAATTCAACATGGTCATTCAATGTCTGAATCTCCTGAACTATATTAGGTATGTACTGCCATCTAGTTTCTTTTTGAATACTCACATGACATGTCTTGCTGCTATTGAGTGTCATTTATGGAAGTTAAGATATATGCAGATACAAGTGCATTCTTTTTCAAGTTAAGTCATGTGTAAATATCCAAACAGAGTTCAAATGCATGATTATACAATTACTTTATCAAATAAATTTGAATAACATATTTGTAATTGTCTCCTTGGGATTAGTTTTAATCCATTGCACACAGGAATGCAGTGGAGTTGGCCAAAAATAAACAAAGAACAGGGATGTCTGAAGGCATTAACTCAGAATTGGGGTGTTATCTGTTATCATGAAATTGTGTGTGTGTGTGTGTGTGTGTGTGTGTGTGTGTGTGTGTATGCACACCTGTGAGTGTCAGATATTTTACCCCTTCTTAGCTGGATTCCGGTGCCTTTTTGATAGGCGCAAGCACACAGAGCAATTGTATGAGGAAGAAAGGAGATTATTGGAGCATACTAATATGATAAGCGGGGAAATTCACAAGTTTCAGGGGCCTCCACACTGGGATGCTGCTATGTTCAGTTCTTACTGGGGTTGAGATTTGGATCAGTCTGAATACACGGTTTGAGTCGATTCTATTACAACTCAATAGATGCAAGACAATGATATTCAATATATCTATCTATATATTGGAAATGTGTATATCTATATATCTAATCATTCAAATGTGGACATAAAATGCACAGAAGTACAGTCAACTACAACATTTATGGCACCCTTGATAATGCTGAGCAAAAAATACAAAAATAAATAATACAAATACTAAGCAACATAGGTTTTTTTTTAAAATGGCAAATCATATTTTATACTGATACAATTGCTCAGAGAAATAAATGTTTAACAAGTAATCCATTTTATTCTCAAAGATTTGTGTCAAAATAATTTTGGAGGTGACTGTAAATAGGACTAACCTACCAATTATTTCTTTGGCCGCCTCTCCTTCCAGTTCTCTGCTGCCAATGACTGGAACAAACTACAAAAATCTCAAACTGGAAACACTAATCTCCCTCACTAGCTTTAAGCACCAACTGTCAGAGCATCTTACAGATTACTGCACCTGTACATAGCCCACCTATAATTTAGCCCAAACAACTACCTCTTTCCCAACTGTAATTAATTTATTTATTTATTTTGCTCCTTTGCACCCCATTATTTTTATTTCTACTTTGCACATTCTTCCATTGCAAAACTACCATTCCAGTGTTTTACTTGCTATATTGTATTTACTTTGCCACCATGGCCTTTTTTGCCTTTACCTCCCTTCTCACCTAATTTGCTCAAATTGTATATAGACTTGTTTATACTGTATTATTGACTGTATGTTTGTTTTACTCCATGTGTAACTCTGTGTCGTTGTATCTGTCGAACTGCTTTGCTTTATCCTGGCCAGGTCGCAATTGTAAATCAGAACTTGTTCTCAACTTGCCTACCTGGTTAAATAAAGGTGAAATAAATACAAATAAAAATAGGATTGTAGGATATGGCATCTAATTGTAGATTTGGAGACCAAGTTCTGTAATTCTCCAATTCTCCAATTGAACCATCTTCATCACTGCGTGTGGGAACAAGATACACTTGCGTCCAATTACAGGCAAATGTAAAAAAAATAAATAATAATAATAATTCAAACAATACGTGTCAATATTATTGGCACCCATTTTCAATACTCCGGCAACCTTGCGAGGATAACAGCACTGAGCCTTATTCTAAAATGTTTTACGAGCCTCCCGGGTGGCGCAGTGGTCTAAGGCACTACATTGCAGTGCTAGCTGTGCCACCAGAGACTCTGGGTTTGAACCCAGGCTCTGTCGCAACCGGCTGCGAACGGGAGGTCCATGGGGCGACACACAATTGGCCTAGTGTCGTCTGGGTTAGGGAGGGTTTGGCCGGTAGGGATATCCTTGTCTCATCGTGCACTAGCGACTCCTGTGGCAGGCCGGGTGCAGCGCACGCTATGAGAGCTGTATTAAGAAGCAGGGCGGTTGGGTTGTGTTTTGGAGGACGCATGGCTTTCGACCTTTGTCTCTCCCGAGCCCTTATGGGAGTTGTAGCGATGAGACAAGATAGTAACTACTAACAATTGGATACCATGAAAAGTGGGTAAAATAAAAAATAAATCATGTTTTATGAGTTTGGAGAAGACATTGGGAGGAATCAATACAGAATCTTTCCACATCCTTGATATCCTTCAGTCTGTGCTTATGGACTGCCCTCTTCAATTTAAACCAAAGGTTTTCAATGGGGTTCAGGTCCGGAGACTTAATTTGTCATTGCAAAATTTTGATTTTGTGGGAAAACCATTTATTTTGGATTTTGATGTGTGCTTGGGGTTATTGTCTTGCTGGAAGATCCACTTGCTCCACGTTTCGGCAGCCAGGTGTTGGGGAAAACAATTCTGGTACTTGGTAGAGTTCAGTGGAAGCAAAAGAGTCCCATAACAAAGACCCACCACCATATTTTACAGTACATATTAGGTTATTTTCTGCATGTGCGTACTTCTTTCGAAGCAAAAGCCACCACTGGTTTGCTTGGCCAAAGAGCTCTATTTTCGTGTCATCTGACCATAGCACTGGTTCCAATCCAAAGACCAATGTAACGTCTGTCGTCGGATGAAGAAGGAGACCAAGGTGCAGCGTGGTAGGCGTTCATGATTTTTAATAAACTGAACACCACAACAAAATAACAAAGTAGAAAAAACAAAAGTGTACAGTTGTCAGGCAACAAAACAGCTATAACTCCCCACAAAACCCAAACGGAAAATCACAACATATATATGATCCCCAATCAGAGACAACGATAGACAGCTGCCTTTGATTGGGAACCACACTAGGCAAAAAACAACGAAGAAATAGAAAACATAGATTCTCCCACCCGAGTCACACCCTGACCTAACCAAACATAGAGAATAAATAAGGATCTCTAAGGTCAGGGCGTGACAACCAAGGCCGTTTAGAAAACTCCAGGCATTTACATTTGTTTGTCGCTCTCAAAGTTTTTTTCTGGCAACCCTTCCATAGAGCCAATTGGCATGGAGGTGATGTGAAAGTGTAGATTTGGAGACCCGAAGATGCGACCAAGTTCTGTTATTCTCCAACTTTGAACTATCAAAAATAAAGTGTCACACACTACATATATAAACTCCCAGTAATTTATTGGGTATTTACCAACGTTTCGGCATCACTGTGTCTTCTTCAGGGTAATGTCATGAATACTTGTACAAGGTTATGTAGACAAACTGTGCAATTAGTGCAATCAATGACAACAGTGAGGGGTGTGTCATAATGATTACGTTAATTAGGATGAATTAGTGAAACTTAAAAAAACAATAGTTTATTGGATATTAAATATATTTGGCTATTGTTATCATATAGAAACATAATTGAATAATGTACATAATATAAGCATCAACATACATTATTGTTTAATTCAATTTAACATATTTAATTGGTTTGTATTTCATTTCATATTTGTTACAAGTAATCTTTTGGTTCAACCTTAATGCATAATAAGCATCATCAACAGGGGGAACATATTAGGTGTACGCTAATAAGCTGTAGAAAGAATATATTAATTTACAAGACTTGTTCAGAAAATAATTGTTCATAAGGGCCTGAGATTAAGGTCAATATTCAGACCACTAGGGGTCAATGTTTTTAGATATGATATTCAGTAAGCCTCCCTTTGTAGTTGTAGGATCTCGATGTTAACTCTGTATTTGAGGGAGGAGATTGGATGGTTGGCTTCAACAAAGTGAACTGCTACTGGATAGTCAATGTGCTCACACCTGATTGAGCTGCGGTGTTCAACTATGCGTTGTTTTAATTGTCTTTTCGTTTGTCCTACGTAGGCTTTTCCACATGAACAGGTGATGAGATAGATTGCTCCCTTGGTCTTGCATGAGATGATACTCCCAACAGGGATTTTTTGACCTCTATGTGGGTGTCTGAAGAATGATGTTTTTATAGTGCTATTGCACTGTGTGCCATGAGCCACATTTGTAGTTTCCATTTGGAATGGGTGTCAAGAGTGTCTCAGTGGGCTCAGGGGGCATGTCAGATCTCACCAAGCTATCTCCAATATTGTGACCACGCTTATAGACCACCAGTGGGGGTTCCTGGAAGAGGTGTGCGATTTTTTTTCTGATTGCTGAATATGCCTGTGCTTTTTCAGGGTTGCTTTCATTTTCTCTGAACCCTTGGTGTACTTAGTACAAAAGATGGTTGAGTTGTTTTTCTTCTTTGGTTGAATTTTTAGTAATTCCTCTGTTGGTTTTTGAGATATTTTCATCATTGCAGCATCAAGAGTTTTGTCCTTGTAGCCTCTCAATTTGAATTTATCTGTCATGTTTTTAGCAAATCTGTCTGGTGGGCCTCCCGAGTGGCACAGTGGTTAAGGGTGCTGTACTGCAGCGCCAGCTGTGCCATCAGAGACTCTGGGTTCGCGCCCAGGCTCTGTCGTAACCGGCTGAGACCGGGAGGTCCGTGGGGCGACGCACAATTGGCCTAGCGTCGTCCGGGTTAGGGAGGGCTTGGCCGGTAGGGATGTCCTTGTCTCATCGTGCACCAGCGACTCCTGTGGCGGGCCGGGGCGGGCGCAGTGCGCGATAACCAAGGTTGCCAGGTGCACAGTGTTTCCGACACATTGGTGCGGCTGGCTTCCGGGTTGGATGCGCGCTGTCTTAAAAAGCAGTGCGGCTTGGTTGGGTTGTGTATCGGAGGACGCATGACTTTCAACCTCCGTCTCTCCCGAGCCCGTACGGGAGTTTTAGCGATGAGACAAGATAGTAGCTAATAAAAAACAATTGGATACCACGAAATTGGGGAGAAAAAGGGGTAAAATAAAAAAAAAGATATATAATTCTGTCTGGTGGCCACAGATTCGTTTAACCCTGCATAACTGGCTATATGGTTCTTGAGGGGAAGAGGATGTAGCGATGCATACTATCCGCACATAACAAGGTATTGCGGTCTGTAGGCTTTGTGTATAAGTCTGTGTGTAATGCATTACATTTACATTTAAGTCATTTAGCAGACGCTCTTATCCAGAGCGACTTACAAATTGGTGCATTCACCTTATGACATCCAGTGGAACAGCCACTTTACAATAGTGCATCTAAATCTTTTAAGGGGGGGGGGGTGAGAAGGATTACTTTATCCTATCCTAGGTATTCCTTAAAGAGGTGGGGTTTCAGGTGTCTCCGGAAGGTGGTGATTGACTCCGCTGTCCTGGCGTTGTGAGGGAGTTTGTTCCACCATTGGGGGGCCAGAGCAGCGAACAGTTTTGACTGGGCTGAGCGGGAACTGTACTTCCTCAGTGGTAGGGAGGCGAGCAGGCCAGAGGTGGATGAACGCAGTGCCCTTGTTTGGGTGTAGGGCCTGATCAGAGCCTGGAGGTACTGAGGTGCCGTTCCCCTCACAGCTCCGTAGGCAAGCACCATGGTCTTGTAGCGGATGCGAGCTTCAATAATAATAATAATAATAATATATGCCATTTAGCAGACGCTTTTATCCAAAGCGACTTACAGTCAGCCAGTGGAGAGAGCGGAGGAGCGAGGTGACGTGAGAGAACTTGGGAAGGTTGAACACCAGACGGGCTGCGGCGTTCTGGATGAGTTGTAGGGGTTTAATGGCACAGGCAGGGAGCCCAGCCAACAGCGAGTTGCAGTAATCCAGACGGGAGATGACAAGTGCCTGGATTAGGACCTGCGCCGCTTCCTGTGTGAGGCAGGGTCGTACTCTGCGGATGTTGTAGAGCATGAACCTACAGGAACGGGCCACCGCCTTGATGTTAGTTGAGAACGACAGGGTGTTGTCCAGGATCACGCCAAGGTTCTTAGCGCTCTGGGAGGAGGACACAATGGAGTTGTCAACCGTGATGGCGAGATCATGGAACGGGCAGTCCTTCCCCGGGAGGAAGAGCAGCTCCGTCTTGCCGAGGTTCAGCTTGAGGTGGTGATCCGTCATCCACACTGATATGTCTGCCAGACATGCAGAGATGCGATTCGCCACCTGGTCATCAGAAGGGGGAAAGGAGAAGATTAATTGTGTGTCGTCTGCATAGCAATGATAGGAGAGACCATGTGAGGTTATGACAGAGCCAAGTGACTTGGTGTATAGCGAGAATAGGAGAGGGCCTAGAACAGAGCCCTGGGGGACACCAGTGGTGAGAGCGCGTGGTGAGGAGACAGATTCTCGCCACGCCACCTGGTAGGTGCGACCTGTCAGGTAGGACGCAATCCAAGCGTGGGCCGCGCCGGAGATGCCCAACTCGGAGAGGGTGGAGAGGAGGATCTGATGGTTCACAGTATCGAAAGGCAGCCGATAGGTCTAGAAGGATGAGAGCAGAGGAGAGAGAGTTAGCTTTAGCAGTGCGGAGCGCCTCCGTGATACAGAGAAGAGCAGTCTCAGTTGAATGACTAGTCTTGAAACCTGACTGATTTGGATCAAGAAGGTCATTCTGAGAGAGATAGCGGGAGAGCTGGTCAAGGACGGCACGTTCAAGAGTTTTGGAGAGAAAAGAAAGAAGGGATACTGGTCTGTAGTTGTTGACATCGGAGGGATCGAGTGTAGGTTTTTTCAGAAGGGGTGCAACTCTCGCTCTCTTGAAGACGGAAGGGACGTAGCCAGTGGTCAGGGATGAGTTGATGAGCGAGGTGAGGTAAGGGAGAAGGTCTCCGGAAATGGTCTGGAGAAGAGAGGAGGGGATAGGGTCAAGCGGGCAGGTTGTTGGGCGGCCGGCCGTCACAAGACGCAAGATTTCATCTGGAGAGAGAGGGGAGAAAGAGGTCAGAGCACAGGGTAGGGCAGTGTGAGCAGAACCAGCGGTGTCGTTTGACTTAGCAAACGAGGATCGGATGTCGTCGACCTTCTTTTCAAAATGGTTGACGAAGTCATCTGCAGAGAGGGGAGGAGGGGGAGGGGGAGGAGGATTCAGAAGGGAGGAGAAGGTGGCAAAGAGCTTCCTAGGGTTAGAGGCAGATGCTTGGAATTTAGAGTGGTAGAAAGTGGCTTTAGCAGCAGAGACAGAGGAGGAAAATGTAGAGAGGAGGGAGTGAAAGGATGCCAGGTCCGCAGGGAGGCGAGTTTTCCTCCATTTCCGCTTGGCTGCCCGGAGCCCTGTTCTGTGAGCTCGCAATGAGTCGTCGAGCCACGGAGCGGGAGGGGAGGACCGAGCCGGCCTGGAGGATAGGGGACATAGAGAGTCAAAGGATGCAGAAAGGGAGGAGAGGAGGGTTGAGGAGGCAGAATCAGGAGATAGGTTGGAGAAGGTTTGAGCAGAGGGAAGAGATGATAGGATGGAAGAGGAGAGAGTAGCGGGGGAGAGAGAGCGAAGGTTGGGACGGCGCGATACCATCCGAGTAGGGGCAGTGTGGGAAGTGTTGGATGAGAGCGAGAGGGAAAAGGATACAAGGTAGTGGTCGGAGACTTGGAGGGGAGTTGCAATGAGGTTAGTGGAAGAACAGCATCTAGTAAAGATGAGGTCGAGCGTATTGCCTGCCTTGTGAGTAGGGGGGGGAAGGTGAGAGGGTGAGGTCAAAAGAGGAGAGGAGTGGAAAGAAGGAGGCAGAGAGGAATGAGTCAAAGGTAGACGTGGGGAGGTTAAAGTCGCCCAGAACTGTGAGAGGTGAGCCGTCCTCAGGAAAGGAGCTTATCAAGGCATCAAGCTCATTGATGAACTCTCCGAGGGGACCTGGAGGGCGATAAATGATAAGGATGTTAAGCTTGAAAGGGCTGGTAACTGTGACAGCATGAAATTCAAAGGAGGCGATAGACAGATGGGTAAGGGGAGAAAGAGAGAATGACCACTTGGGAGAGATGAGGATCCCGGTGCCACCACCCCGCTGACCAGAAGCTCTCGGGGTGTGCAAGAACACGTGGGCGGACGAAGAGAGAGCAGTAGGAGTAGCAGTGTTATCTGTGGTGATCCATGTTTCCGTCAGTGCCAAGAAGTCGAGGGACTGGAGGGAGGCATAGGCTGAGATGAACTCTGCCTTGTTGGCCGCAGATCGGCAGTTCCAGAGGCTACCGGAGACCTGGAACTCCACGTGGGTCGTGCGCGCTGGGACCACCAGATTAGGGGGCCGCGGCCGCGCGGTGTGGAGCGTTTGTATGGTCTGTGCAGAGAGGAGAGAACAGGGATAGACAGACACATAATTGTGACACATGCATCATTCTCATTGATAATCCAGAAGTCCAGGTAGTTTATTTTTCTCTCATCAGTCTGCATGGTGAATTTGAGGTATTCAGAGCTCTCGTTTAGTAGAATTTGGAATCCATGTATTTCCTGCTGACTTCCTTCCCAGAGCACAAAGACATAATCTATGTATCTCTTCCATAGGAGGATTTTAGAAAGTAGGGGATTAGTCTCTGTTTTGTAAAGTAGTGCTTCCTCAAATTGTCCCACATACAGGTATGCATAGTTCAACTATGGCTACACCCTGAATTTGAGGGAATGCTATTCATTGACTACAGCTCAGCGTTCAACAACATAGTGCCCTCAAAGCTCATCAATAAGCTAAGGACCCTGGGACTAAACACCCCTCTGCAACTGGATCCTGGACTTTCTGATGGGCCACCCCCAGGTGGTAAGGGCCTCCGACCACAAGGCACTATAGAGGGTAGTGCGAAAGGCCCAGTACATCACTGGGGCCAAGCTTCCTACCATCCAGGACCTCTATACCAGGCGGTGTCAGAGGAAGGCCCTGAAAGGAAGGCCCAGACTCCAGCCAGCCTAGTCATAGACTGTTCTCTCTGCTACCACAAGGCAAGCAGTACCTGAGCGCCAAGTCTAGGTTGAAGAGGCTTCGAAACAGCTTCTACCCCCAAGCCATAAGACTCCTGAACATCTAGTCAAATGGCTACCCAGACTATTCAAATTGAATTTGAAGGAAAAAGTCTGACTTAAAGACAAAGTAGTTATTGGATAATACCAGTTCAGTGAGTTGTAAGATGCAATCATTGGATGGAGTAAGGTCTCTCTCCAACTTTGGCCCTTGGGTTCTTCTTTGTGTCCCGAACCATCTTCGTCACCGTGCGTAGGGACAAGATACGCTTGTGTAAAATACCAGGCAAATTTACCACTGTTCCAATTGTTTCCCTAATTGTGGTAAGTGGTATATTTCTGTTTTTAGCCATTTTTTTGCACATATTGCCTGATTTATGAAGGTCAACAACCATTTGTCTTTTTTCATTTGTGAGTTTTTTGCCCTTTCCCATGTGAGAGAGGGCCTTAAATATCACATTTATTTGTATATATCCACTGTACACATAAATCTCAGAATAATTGGTTCCTGTTTCAGTCATGTCTTTGGTCACAAAGCTAGCTATTCGCTGGCGTAAGTGGGGACACTTCAGACTGAGGAGTACGTTTAACACATCCCCATGTGCTACATAGGTGCCAGTCTGAATATTTTTATCCCAAGAATGCAACACACTTTGAAAGGCGGTGCCCAACGATGGACATCGACTTGACAAAAGTGATCTGCTTGAATGCGCCCATTGAGACAAGCATGATGCAAGACTTTGCGCTCACACAGTCATACAGAGTATTTGCACATGTGCACGGTACAATTCACGCTGCTACAATGAGGGTAGCGACAGTACCACAACAGCAGAGAAGTTGAGCCTCGTGCTTCAACGCCTCTGATTGTATTACTGCCCCCAGTGGCAAGAAGTGACATCCCAAAAACCCACACATAACTGGCTCCTAGTGTCACGCCCTGACCTTAGAGATCCTTTTATTTCTTTATTTGGTTAAGTCAGGGTGTGACTAGGGTGGGCATTCTAGTTTTTTGTTTCTAGGTTGGCCTAGTATGGTTCCCAATCAAAGGCAGCCTATCGTTGTCTCTGATTGGGGATCATATTTAGGCAGCCTTTTTTCACCTGTTGTGTGTGGGATCTTGTTTTTGTATTGTAGCCTTTTTGTACGACAAAGCTGCATGTTCGTTTTGTTAATCTTTATTGTTTTGTTGCTGGTTCACATTAATAAACATGATGAACGCCTTCCACGCTGCACCTTGGTCCAATCCTTCCAACAACGATCGTTACACCTAGCCTCCCACATATAGGCTACTTTCTGTCCCTAACACCAAAACTAAATAAAAACGAGTAAAGTGAATCTGAAAACTAACTGAAAATAAACTGAATTTCAAATAATATTAAAACAAATAGAAATACAAACTAATAAAAACACAAAACTATAATAACCTTGTTCTATACAGTCTTTTTTGCTCATCTTTTTCAAGGCTGTAAATAATTTGAGGTGACTGTATAGTGTAGTTCTGTGTCAATAGTATCCCTTTATTATTCTCTCTCTGTGGCCTCTCACAGTGAAGCCAGAGACAAGGTCACCTTGGAGCGGCCATGATGGCACCAGGCAGTCTTTTTGGAGGAGAGAGCGACAGGTCAACCAAACACAAAGCGCACTCTCTCTCAAGCTGCTCCTTTGGAGGACAGAACAGAGAGAGGGAAAACCCTTATTTCCCCTGAGGCCAGTGGAGTCGGGGAGGGAGGAGGGGAGAAAAGAGGGGGAGGTCCTAATTCACTATAGAGTTGATGGAAAAAGACATCAGAAGCGTCATGCGTCATTGAGTCAGCCGAGATGGTTCAGTTTACGTAGAGCGTGAGGTTGACGTACTGAGGACTGCAGAGAAGGAGAGAAAGGGGATATTTAACACCTTCAAGACCAGGTATGGTAATGTTGAGTTTTGTTGCATCAGATCATCAGAAATTGATATGGTGTTTCAGTCCTTGTGTTTTATACCATTGACAGGACATTTTTTTGTGGTTCAAACCTGAAGGTCAAAAGACAAAAGAAAGGTGACTGTCATAAGCAGCTGTAATATTTTGAGAAATGTACATTTGAGTGACATTTCAAAACAGAAAGAAATATCATTCTGGATGAAATGGCACACATAATAGATGAGCTATTTTGGTAAATCAGTATCGAGTAGTTGTTTGAAATATACATTTTTCTCAATGCAAACCAAATAAAAAAACAATAAGATAGTATATATAATATTCAAAAACAGTGACACACAGAACGTTTCCTCAGATATCTTCCCGCTTCTTCTCAAGACTACAGTTGGTGAAAGTGGTGAGATTTCAAACTTCTTCTCTACCTCAGGCTCAAGACCACGTACATCAAGCACTCAAGTCGTTAGATACATTTTTCCATCCGGACTCTTCACTGAATCATCTCTGACTTGTTTTTATCAAGGCCCCACCAAATATCCAAACCCGTCCTAAATTTCAAGAGGTTTGACCTCATCAATATAATTATGAAAAAGAACTTGCGATGTCCACTGGTTCCACTTTGGAAAAAGGTCACAGGATCACAGGCCACATGAAACTTTGATAGGGCAATGGAAGTAGAAAAGGTGTCACAAACACAAACACTTAACTCAGAGACCTTACCTAAAGTATATTACTATATATTTCCCTAGAGCTTTAGCTGCTGGTTTGTGATGCTGTCAGGATGCCCTTCAGTCACCTCCACTCATCCAGCTGATGCCCCAGCATGAGGATGGTGATGCAGAGAGGAATGACATCATCATGTGACTGCCCTCCCACTTGCACGTCCTCCCTTGGATGCTGTGGTAACATGAGACATGCCGGCCGGGCGTCTCTCCCGGCCGGCATGTCTGTCACGTGCCCCTTTTTCTCTATCCCTCTCTTTCGATCTCTCTCTTTCTGCTGCTGTGAGGAGAGGGGTGGGATACTGTATCAACTAAGCCTCCACTTCCTCCCTTATCCATTTCTCTTGCAATCCCCATCTCCCTCCCTCCCACCTCTCTCTCTCTCTTCCTATCCCCCGCTCCTCTCCTCCTTTGCTGAGCTGAAGGTGAAGTCCTCAGCCCACCCTCCCCTTGCCATACCCCTACCCCAGCAGTCCCGGCTCAGCCAATCAGTGTACAGTGGGGGCAGGGCATAGCTGACCACCATTCCAGTGCACCACTGCATTCACCGACAGCCAGGCAGCTAGCAGAGAGAAGCTAGGAAAACTAGCACCACAGCACTGAGACACAGACAAGACACTGTGTGTGTGCCTGTGTGTGTGCAACCCAGGCATAGCTTCTTCCTCTTCACTGTTTTACTAGCACTTTTACCTCACAACTCTCTTCAAGTGGGACTAGGGCAGCTCAGGCCTGCTTTTCTTCACATTAGGATAAAGAAGGGATCAGTGAAGGACAAACGAGAGCTTGGATATCGGTTGTTCTTTCCTCCCTTTTCTCTCACCTCCGTCCGTCAGTCGCTGACAGCCCTCGCATACGTGCAGGCAGGATGATAGCGGCACAGCTTCTGGCATATTACTTCACTGAGCTGAAGGATGACCAGGTTAAGAAGGTGAGTGACTCCAACACTTTTACTGAACTCTTCCCTCTAGATTTGTTCAGTTTTGTAAGTGTAGATGCTACTGACAGCCATGGTCACCGGTTGATGGTTGATGCTCCATGCATATCAATATGCCTCTGGGGCGTTTGATGAGGCTGGGCGAGGACGGAGCTTTGGGAGGGATGCCATGATGGACATCTGATTTAATTTTGATGAGTGGTTAGTCTTGTATAGAGTAAGTATTGGAACAGGAGTGTGCAGTTTGTAATAAATGCAGTGTGTGTCCTTGAGATTAGGATGTGCCAGCTGGGTGGGCTAGCTGGTGGTGGTCGTGATACAGTGCATGCTAGCCCCCCTCTCTTCGCTAAGGAGCGTTTCCGGGGCATCTGTTGCCAGGGCGTCTGAAGCAGACAGGTGTCTGTGAGCTAGGGGCTGCTGGGAAGGAAACCGTGAGCACTTCCTCTCTCCTTCCCCCTCTTCTCTCTCTCTCTCTCTCTCTCTCTGACTCCTCTCTCGGTCTCTCCCTCTCCATCGTCATGGAAACGGTTAAAGTGCCAAACCACACCTTGCCTCACCATCCTGTCCCCTTGACACTAGGCCTGTAACCAAATCAATTCCTTCGCTCATTCATGTGGATAGGAGGGAACATGCCCGTTAGTGATAGACAGATGTTGACTTCAGAACAGAAACAAGGCACGACATGTAGATGTCAGACAAGCATCAGAGAGAGCATCTAGTTGTCTCAGGACACACATTATACATTAATAAATCCATTGGTTTTGACTTGACCTGTGTGACATCCCCTAGAGACTGAGTAAAGACAGATTGGCTCATTCTCTGACGGAGTGTGGGATAGGATTTGTGATGTCATGCGTGACGTGTAGTGCAGCATGTGCACGTGCCCCTAGTACTGTAGCTAGGTAATGTGTGATTCACCACGGCAGTGAAAATGTTCAGGCCCCTGGGAATAAACCCAGTTAACCATCACAATCCTGATTAAGACCAGTACGAGAGCTGATTCAGCAAAATATGTTATGACTGTTATGACAGTATATTATACTACTACTATACTTAATTTAATATTCTCATAATGAATTCTAATATATCTTAATGATAAAACATTGTACCAAAATTGTACTAGTATTTATCATTGTGATGAAAACAGATGTCTCTGATAGCATGCATTACATAATGTTTGTAGCCTACTACTACTAAATTACTATCGCCACACACATACTCGTCTCTATGTGAAGGCTGCAGAACGCTATTTATTTCAGGACAATCATTCTCCAGCTATCGGCTCTACAGCAGTAATATTGTTCAGCTCAGCTCTTCTTTTTGGAGCCCCATAGCGACTGGTGAATACTAATGCCACTGCAAGAGATTATATAATAATCTGTGGATCCTATCCAGTTGTTCCCTGTGGATTGTGTTCCATTGCACTCTGGAATAATATAACAACTTGTAATGTCTGTCTGTCTTCATATTGCTAAGTACCTGCACTCCATCATTGGTTGAGTAATATACAGTATCATAACGATACATAATAGGGTCAGTAAAAACTCATGACCCTAATCCTTGTATATACTGTATCATGATGACATATCATCATAACATATTGTATCCATTCTTTCCTGTGGTGGTCTATAGATCGACAAGTACCTTTACTCCATGCGTTTCTCTGACGAGACGCTGCATGACATCAAGTGTCGGTTCCGGCGGGAGCTGGAGAACGGGCTGGGCCGCGACACCAACACCACCGCGACCGTCAAGATGCTGCCCACCTTTGTCAGGTCCATCCCTGATGGATCAGGTAAAGTGTCAAGTTAATACAGAGTAAACTTCAATACAATAGTGGTTCTGTGTGGCTCAGTTGGTTCACGAGCCAAAACAGGTCCCCGAAAATTGTGCACAAAGTCATCTATTTCGTATGATGTTACATCCTGCAAAAAAATATTATTATAATTTTCCTGCAATTCGGATGATATGTTACGAATTAAAATGAATTTAATATGTTACAAATTGGAACGTAATTATCCCGTTCAATCTCTTAAAGTACAGCAATATACACATTGGAAATAATCCACACTGATGATGTTAGCTGCCTCTCTGCATAACAAAAAAAACTATACATTCATAATCATAGGATAATGGCATGTATCCCATTTTGACCTGCAGCTTGCATATCTACTGGCATGTCCTTTCAGGTTACTTCTACAGTAAAAGCACCAAATTACCACTATTGGACCTTTAACTCTACATAGAAAATAGTGTTTATACTGTAAGCACTTTAAAGCACACACTACACTCCTAGCTTTATCTGTCCTGCAAAAATGTGCTGAGTTGTTTTAAATGTCCAGTGCCATTCTGTGACATTAGGCTTTTTGTGTGTACTGTGTAGCCCCTGTATTTGAACTTGGCAGGTCATATGGCCACCTAGCGCCATTGTTGTGAGCCCAGAAGCAAAGCAGTGCTCTCTATGGCCACTAGAGTGTCTATGGGCTGTCAGTATAAGTATAATTAGCTGTGCTATAGCAGTGCATGATAACATTTAATATCGCTGACGCTGATCATTCAACTGCTAGATACAGAGACACTGAGCTCATGCAAAATGATGCAGGGGTCTACCGTTAGGGTAGTTGGGTTTATTGGGGACAGTTGGAGTGATTTTTTTCAGTTTATAGTATATAAAATGTATATGTTGTAGTTTAGTTTAAAGTTACAGGCAAGATTTATAGTTTAAGACATTAAAAAAGAGGAGATGAGTTCACTGTCTGTTTCCTTGTTTGTTTACTGCTGATTGCCTTTCAACATCAGTTAAAATGCCCAGCCCTCGCAAATTAATAACTAGAGTATTGGGTTACATTAACAAATGTAATGTTGAATGTCAACAGGCATAAAGTTATTACTTTGGAGAAGGGGAGGGGAAATACTATACGTAAAATGTTGCCTGATAATAAAATGTTAGAAAGCTATTTTGAACTTGCTGATAGTAGAGGCCACTGATAGTAGAGCCGACTGCTGATTGTAGAGGCCACTGCTGAGAGTAGAGGACATTGTCAAGAGGTTAACTCCAAACATCCAACCTATGCATAGACCAGGGTGGCCTATCTTTGTTTGTAAACAGAGTGGCCTATGGACAGTAAATGCCAAGGCCCAACAAGGCTAGCCTTGCAGAGGGGTTGTTTCATAAAGCCATTCTGCCTTGAGCAGTTCCCTGTCATCTCGCATGTTATAAATAGCCATCGTTTTCAGCCACTGGACATGAGGGGGTCCGGGAAGGGGGATTCAGTCAAAGTTCAAAGTTGAGACTATGGTGACAGCTGACAACTGATATGTATCAAGTATGTGAGATGTGTGTAAAAGTATTATCAACAATTTACTTAGTTACACAGGCCAATTGCAAGCCATCAACGCCATGATCAACAAGATAGCAACACAAGTAATATATTTTCTGTGATGGTTTCTTTACAGAGTAAGGCACAATGAATATCAACAGTGGAGAATGCTTTTAACTGCTGGCCCTTTACTGTAAACTACAAACTAGATGGAACAGTAGCACTCTATAACAGTGTTATAACAGAACATTACCTAGTTAGCCTGAGGATAGAATTCTACTTTGCTTTAATGGCAACTACAAATGGAGTCATCCTCTAGTCTGTAGGCCATCAGACACACCTCCATCCAATACAGCTTTGTGACATTTCATACCAGACAGGTCAAGGGAACAGATTGTGATAATGCTCTGTGGTCAACACCAGACAGATGTAATTAGATCAGCTTGGTGCCTGATCTATACAATCAATATAAACAGGCCTTGCTTTACCTTTTGAGGACATAGTATGATTTTGTCTCCCTTCCTATAATGACACATAATCCTGATATATAGCACCTGTCAGGCAATCAATTCAGTTCACCCAAAATGAATATTGTAGTTAGTAACACACTGCTTGAAAGACACTAGAAAATAGTTAATGTTGTATGTTTTTCTGCGTTTTTATTTTATTTTCTCCAATCTGACAGAAAAGGGGGATTTCTTAGCTCTGGATCTTGGTGGCTCCAACTTCCGTATCCTGCGTGTGAAGGTGACACAAGACAAGAAGCAGCCGGTTCAGATGGAAAGCCTGGTCTACGAGACCCCTGAGGACATTATCCATGGGAGTGGGACACAGGTCAACAACACCACAAAAAAACAAACCAAAAAAAAAACACACGAAAACACAACAAAAAATCCTCAAAACTCCCCAAACACTCCCAGACCATCGCCTATAGTCTCATTCACTCACATCAGAGGTTCTCAACAACAAGGATCACTTTGTATAAAAGCAGTCACTCAATATTGTTGTATGGATCTGTTTGTCCTATGAAGTGGGTGTGACATCAAGACCCCCATCACAACACTGTTGACCTCTGTTGACTGTTGAAACTCCCCGAGAGGGCAGTTGGCAACAGTAACGTGATACCCACAACAATTCTGTAACGGGAGAGATCAATTGTGATTGGTTGAAACAAAAAACAGGGAGAGATCAATTGTGATTGGTTGAAACAAAAAACATTCGATGCTGTAACCGATAGGCCTACAGAATGGTCGTAGTAGAGGACTGACTTGAAGAACTGCTGGCCACCATCATGATTTTTTATTTTTTCACCTTTATTTAACCGGGTAGGCCAGTTGAGAACAAGTTCTCATTTACAACTGCGCCCTAGCCAAGATAAAGCAAAGCAGTGCGACAAAAACAATAACACAGAGCTACACATAAACAAACGTACAGTCAATAACACAAAATAAAGAAAAATAGAAAAATCTATGTACAGTGTGTGCAAATGTAGAAGAGTAGGGAGGCAGGCAATAAATAGGCCCTAGAGGCAAAAATAATTACAATTTAGCAGTAATAATGGAGTGATAGATGTGCAGATGATGATGTGCAAGTAGAGATACTGGGGTGTAAAAGAGCAAGAGGGTAAGTAATAATATGGGGATGATTCACCAATTCAAACCAGTTTAATTGTTAATTAAGTGTTTGATAAGCCAATATGGTTGCCTTGCTGCTACTGTTATTATGTGTAATTGTATAACTACGTGCTTCTGTCTCACTCCTCAATGCAAGATATTTTTATGTCTGTAGCTCTTTGACCATGTCGCAGAATGCCTTGGTGACTTCATGGAGAAACAAAAGATCAAGGATAAAAAACTCCCTGTAGGATTCACATTCTCCTTCCCATGTGCACAAACTAAACTGGACGAGGTAAGAGGTTCCAATAATGTATGCATTTATAATGTTGTAATGCTTTATTTGAGATGTTGAGAAACCAGAATAAATGGCATTATAAATATGTATATAATATATTTATATAATATCATTATAATATAAATATATATTTAAGTATAAGACAACTTTTAGGGTTTGAGTTTGTACAGTTCTGTTGTAGAGTAAATAACTGTGGGGGTGGTACCTGCCTGGGGGGACAAAATCCTAATTTAAAAAATAATGTAATAAAAAATAATGTCCACAAAGCCAACATTAGCCAACACTAGCCAGCACTAACCAGCACTAGCCAACACTAGCCAAGACTAGCTAAGACTACCTCAGACTAGCACTAGGTGGTCATAGGACAGATTTATTAAAGAAAGTGCTGTCTATTACAGGCCGTCTTAGTGACTTGGACAAAGAAGTTCAAAGTGAGTGGTGTAGAAGGCATGGATGTCGTGAAGCTTCTGAACAAGGCCATCAAGAAACGAGGGGTGAGCTTTCTTATTTTTTAACAATAATTGAATTACCACGTGTGCCACTAGAAGAGATTTAGAAAACATATTGTATTTGTCAGGACTATGAAGCTGACATCATGGCAGTGGTCAATGACACAACCGGAACGATGATGACCTGTGGGTTCGACGATCAACGATGTGAAGTTGGCATCATCATAGGTGAGGATACACAACATTCAATACAATTATTGCACAAAAGGGTTATTGATAAAAGGTGGTAAAAGAAATGTTCAGCTTGCCAATGGCAAAGAATGGCCGTGGCTTTGTAGACTCATGTTAATTCTAAAGTCTACACAGAGAGGCACAGCTCTAATGAAAATTAAGCAGATGTCGATTTTGTGGAACAGTATTCTCCTGTGGCTTGCCGTAGTGCTCCAGACAGGTTATTTACTAGGCTGGGTGTACTTTCAGGTACTGGTACTAATGCCTGCTATATGGAGGAGCTGCGGCACATTGACATGGTGGAGGGAGACGAGGGCAGGATGTGTATCAACACAGAGTGGGGGGCGTTCGGGGACGACGGGTCCCTGGAGGACCTCCGTACAGAGTTTGACCGGGAGATCGACCGAGGCTCCCTCAACCCTGGGAAACAGCTGTAAGTCAAGACTGCAGGGCCTGCATTGTACTCAGGACTGCTATGTGGAATATGTGTTTATGGTTGTTGCTATAACGGAGTTATAACCTAAAGCTAATTCCAGTGCAATTTGTCAGTTAAACTTCCATTGAATCAGTCACTTTTTGCACTACAAGTGATAAATATATAGGGCTCCAGGCCAGGGGCTTGCCACCCTCACCTCCAAGATAAACCAGAAAACATTGTAGCCATTGTTTAACCCAAGCAGGTATTTACACAATCTCCAGGAAGAGTCGTGTTACCTAACAATAAATCCTCAGAGAACGTAAAGCTGTGTATTTGTTTACAAGCCCTAAAAATCAACTGACAGTGTCTCTGTTGTGTCTTTGTCTGGGAAGGTTTGAGAAGATGGCCAGCGGGATGTTCATGGGAGAGCTGGTCCGCCTCATCCTGGTCAAGATGGCCAAGGAGGGACTGCTGTTCGAGGGTCGGATAACCCCTGAACTTCTGACAAAAGGGAAGATCGAAACTAAGCATGTTTCAGCCATTGAGAAGTAAGAGGTCAACCATGGACAGTTTCTTAAAAGGAAAATATACACAACTCCATTGATTTGTGGACTATATGACCTCCATTACATACAATGAAAAGTTATTTGAGGCTAAGTGAGTTGTAGAGCTCAAGCACTACATAAATACTTGCCATTGACCTCTCTCTCCCCATGACAGGAGCAAGGAAGGCCTGACCAAATGCAAAGATATTCTAACGAGGCTTGGTGTGGAGCCTTCTCAAGAGGACTGTGTTGCCGTGCAACACGTGTGCACCATCGTATCCTTCCGCTCTGCGAACCTCATCGCAGCTACACTGGGAGGTATCCTTACTCGGCTGAAGGACAACAAGGGAGTCACCCGCCTGCGCACCACTGTGGGCATTGATGGGTCGATGTACAAGATGCACCCTCAGTGAGTACTCAATCCTACTGGAGGTCGATAGGACCAGCTCTGTGCAAGAACACAACAAGAGAACAGGATGGAATTTTCAAAATAGCCACAGGTGTCAAAAAATATGCTGGTCTCTACCACAAGTGATGATGCAATAACTTACCAAGATTGACATTTCCCCGAATACTAGGCTTCGATACAGAAATCCAAACAGTTTGTAATCTCTTCCATCCATCCGCCCTTCTCCTCTCTCTGCAGATATGCCCGGCGTCTCCACAAGACGGTGCGGCGTTTGGTGCCCGACTCTGACGTCCGTTTCCTGCTGTCCGAGAGCGGAAGTGCTAAGGGTGCTGCCATGGTGACGGCGGTGGCGTACCGTCTGGCTGACCAGACGCGCCAGATCGCCCAGACACTGGCTGAGTTCCGTCTGAGCAAAGCCCAGCTGCTGGAGGTGAAGAAAAGGATGAGGACGGAGATCGAGAACGGCCTGGGGAAAAAGACTCACGACTCGGCCACCGTCAAGATGCTGCCCACCTACGTGCGCAGCACGCCTGACGGAACAGGTGACCGACAGGAGGGGTTGTGGAAGGATGGATGGATGATAGCAGGAAGGATATATATCTTATCACCACTATTCAGAGTTGGCGGGAATCAGTTCCATCTGAATCAGTTCCATCTGAAATGTAGCCGATTCAGGAAATAAATTACACCTCCATGGAGGAATTCCTTGTTCAACTGTTAGGGAATAAAATGGGACTGACCCCCAAAAAAGTTTAAAAGCTTCAGTGCTTTCATAATTGGTCTACTTTTTGAACCTTCTGTATAATCTATGAGGATCAACATTTGAAGCATGAGAATATCTTATGGAAATAGTGGTAGTTTGTATGGTATTGTAATATCATTATCTAATTAGCCAGCCCTCGTGTTACAGAAAATGGGGATTTCCTGGCTCTGGATCTGGGAGGGACAAACTTCCGTGTGCTGCTGGTTAAGATCCGTAGTGGGAAAAGGCGTACAGTGGAGATGCACAACAAAATCTACGCCATTCCCATCGAGGTCATGCAGGGTACGGGAGAGGAGGTACAGCAATGGCTCAAAATACTAAATGTCATTAGCCAAACGCCATTAGATTAGGTCTCAATTCATGAACTATGATTCATCCATTTTCAAATGTCCAGATACGTACTTCAGTAATTTCTCCATCCATAAATTTATTTCTGTCTGCACTGAACTACAGTCAGCATATCATCAAGCCAAATAATCATTAAACTCATAATTTATGAATTAATGAATGCAGTCAGCGTATGATTAAAGACGTTTTTTCCACCGTTTCCTCCAGCTCTTTGACCACATTGTGTACTGCATCTCTGACTTCCTGGACTACATGGGCATGAAGAGCGCCCGTCTGCCTCTGGGCTTCACCTTTTCCTTCCCCTGCCACCAGAAGAGCCTGGATGCGGTGAGTAGTTTATCTGCTGGCTAACATCTACCCTGGATGGGAACCCAAAATATATCCTGTTATGCATGATCCTCCAAAAATGGAATCACTCTAACTGACAATTATGATCAACATTCGCATTTCACAGTATATTTCATTGATCGTTCTCAGAGTGACAGTCATGTCTGCTATAACTATAAAATATGTGGATGCACCGAATATCAAGTTAATGTATTATGGTGATCGTAGAGCTGGGACGATAAACCGAAAATGATTGAAACCGACCACTTATTAAAGGTATTTTGCTGATATCATTAAATAGATAAGTAGCCTATACTAGAGAAATGTGAAGTTTGAAATTAAATAAGTTTGCTAATATGGGTGATTGTAAATGGGACATTTGATGGCTACAACAATAAATCTTTGTTTTTGTTTAAAGTGTAATAAAAAATAACTGTGGTGTGCATTGTTATAAACGTATTGTTCTATTTAGCGTTATTGCATAAATTAACATAATTTATCGCAAAATGGATTTTTGACCATATCGTCCAGCTCTAGGTGATCGTAGTGTAACCAAAAAGTGCCTTTTCTGTTTTTCAGGGTATCCTTGTGAACTGGACCAAAGGCTTCAAATGCACAGACTGTGAGGGTGAAGACGTGGTGGAGCTTCTCCGGGAGGGCATCAAGAGGAAAGAGGTGAGGTTGGACACCACGCCTTATTTCACACCACTGTGATAATATGTAACACCTCCCCACAATATAACTCCATAGAGTAGAATCAAATAACTGGTGTGGAACCAGTTGCCAACAATGTTTCAGTGAGAATCACTACTGGCTCATTGATTTGTCGCCAGAAGTCGCCAAATTACGTTTTGCTGTTGCCATGACGAGTCACAGCACCAATTTGCCCTGCACAGCTGCAGTCCCCGACATAGCATTTTCGCCACCTCTACCACCTCACACCCCCTTCCCTTGTGCTTCTCTGCCTGTGTGTGCACCATTGCAGTGACTTTTCTTGCACAGACAGCTTCTCCCATTGTTTGCGGAAGAAAAGTTTGAGTGGGAAAAGTCGCTAAATGCTATCAAAACCATAGAAACCCTTGGTGGCAAAACTCTCCAAAGGCAGCCTGAAAAGTAGCTGAATTTGTTGCTAGGCCCTTTTACCCAAATAAAAGTCACTGGAGTGGTCTGAAAACTCGCTAAATCTAGCAACAAAATCGCTAAATTGGCAATACTGTGTGGAACTCTCATTACACTCATGCACTGTCTCAGTCACCATCAACATTAACAGCCCACGTAATGGTTGATCTCATTCATAACACCATTTATCAACAATAAATCACTCTATGCGGTTGGAGATACTGATACCATCCCAGGTAATAATGTATACATTTATTAAACAATGCAAAATGCCAGACAACAATATATTTTTAAAACAATAGCATATCACCCTAAGTTATCGTTAGAGGCATATTCTAGTAGCATATGCTATGTCTCCATTGGCAACTTTCAGCAGTGCTGCAAAAATTCAGTTTTACTCAATGTGCTTCAGTCATTCTGGACTTGTTGTTCTGAGGGTTCTCAGCCCAAATCACACACCAACATGTTTCTCAGTATCTTTTTTTTTATCAATTTCACCCTTTTAGATGGAGGATGGAGTAAGTATTAGTTGAATGTCAATGAGTAAATTCATTCAGGAAAAAAAACAAAACAGGTAAAACGGAACTGCAATGCCAGTCTCGAAAACCTGTCCCTGGGCAACACAGTGACTAGAGCCTGGTTCAATGATGGACTATTTTGGCATAGAGGAAGTACGTCACTACCTAGGTCACTACTTTATCGGCTTCAATAAAATACTAAATACTAAATATTAGCTAGCAAGATGGAGATCACTTCGGTTATTTTTTAGGAGTGCATTTCGCAAGTGGCTATTTTGCATCAACTACCTTAACTAAAACAACTGCAAAAGTTTTCCCTGCAAGCTTTGGTTTTGAATCGCGACATTCTGGCTTGACTGCCTCATGATTTGTGGGAGAGCCAAGATAATTGCATTTTTTTTATCGACGTAGTGACCTAGCCCTGACCTAGTAGTGAACTAGTTCATCTATAATATAAGAGTCCATTACTGAAACCAGTCCCTAGTCACTGCGTTGCCTAGGGTTGGATTTCTGAGACTACCGCAATGCAGAGGTGTGGAAATTGTTTAAATAGCATGTTATTAACATGGGAAAATTGTAATAAACAAGAATGCAAAAATGACTGTAAATCTTTACAGGCATAGTATATGTCAAATTAACTTGAGTGTTTGTCGTGACCATTTTTGTGACCCGAATTGCGGGTTTATAGTTCTAGCAGCAACAAAAAATCAGGATCTTTACAAATGGGAATGGGAATATGATATCTCTTTGTTAATTGTGTGTGTGTGTGTGTGTGTATGCCTGTCTGTCTCCTGTCTGAGCTTCTGCATAATAATGAGTGTGTGGAGGGTCAGTGGGTTGCATTGTTCTTAAAGTGCTATTTGAAAGGTTGCCATGTCTGATATCATCTTTCAGTTGAACTAGCCATTCACTAACATTTCCAGGGGAGAAAAGTGGTTCAATCGTTGAAAAACAACCATTTGTACACAACGACACTCACACTGAAAATAATATTTGAAATGTACTCAATTAATTTACAGTTTGTGTGTTCTTGTTTTTTGCTTTATGACATGATGCATGACTCTAAATGGAGGTTTGTTTTCTGGTTGTGACAGTAAATTAAGGTGACGAATGAGGTTACTATTTAAAGCATTGGGTGAAGCAGAAAATGAAAAGTTCAACTCACTCAAATGTACTGTTCAACTCATAATGTTGTTTGTGTGTTGTGTGTATGTGTAGGAGTTTGACCTGGATGTGGTAGCTGTGGTGAACGACACTGTTGGAACAATGATGACATGTGCATATGAAGAGCCCACCTGTGAGGTTGGACTTATTGCAGGTATACAGGCCACTACTTAATTTAATCAACACTTACAGTACAAAATATTTTCTATCAATTGCAAAATAAGTTGATGAAATTGGATACAAAGCTAATGGTTAAAACTTTCATACCAAATTGTATATAATTTACTGTAATGTACATTGTAATAAGTAGTATATCTGCATTACATGTAATACTGTACAGATTTATAGACCTGGGATGTCATGTGCATTATAGACCTAAGACCTGGGATGTCACGTTCATTCTAACAGGGACGGGCAGTAATGCGTGTTACATGGAGGAGATGAGGAACATAGAGACGGTGGAGGGGAATGAGGGACGCATGTGCGTCAACATGGAGTGGGGTGCCTTCGGGGACAACGGGTGCCTGGACGATATCAGGACGCAGTATGACCGCGCCGTGGACGAGAACTCACTCAACGAGGGCAAACAGAGGTGACAAATTAACAGTCAAACTAGTAAATGGCTCTCTGAGCACAGGATAGGTTGAAATGTGTTTTTTTGGCCTAAGTGTTTTGTTAATGGCCTGAGTATGCATCTGTACTTTATTTGAACCAGAATCCTTGACTCTAAAATACTTTAATGTTATCCATAATAAAATGGTGCTTGGTTTTGATTGTTGGTATGTTAGACTAAGAGTCATAGATGGCCTACTGTACTAAGCTCCCTGAGGAGAGATGGGCCTAAGTAAATAACTAAGTTATATGCCTCAAACTTTGGGTATGTTTCACTCCATGTCTCAGGTATGAGAAGATGTGTAGCGGCATGTACCTGGGAGAAATTGTGAGGAACATCCTGATTGACCTGACCAAGCGCGGCTTCCTGTTCCGTGGAAAGATCTCTGAGACGCTGAAGACCAGAGGCATCTTTGAGACCAAGTTCCTGTCCCAGATAGAGAGGTAGGGAATGTGATTAAACTAAAAAATATATTGCTGTACTGAAATTTGACCCTGTTAACTAAGGATATGTGCCTGGGGGTGTGCATAAATATCCTGTTGTAATTTGGGTTGTACAGAGATTATCTACGCTGTTGAGAACCAACACTTAATACAATTACAAATTGTTCACAACAATGGCATCTATATTGTTACAAACACATAAGAATATGATACAGACACCTTTATGAGACTGTAACCAATATTAGGCCTACCTGTATGCACAAGTAACTATTCAGTATCCAGTGACCCAATGGCTCTTGATTGACCTTTAACTCTTTCTTTCCCCAGCGATCGCCTGGCTTTGCTGCAGGTCAGGGCCATCCTACAGCAACTGGGTCTGGACAGCACATGTGACGACAGTATCATCGTCAAGGAGGTATGCAGCACCGTGTCCCGCCGTGCGGCTCAGATCTGCGGAGCCGGAATGGCCGGCGTGGTGGACAAGATTCGCGAGAACAGAGCGCTGGACCACCTGGACGTCACTGTGGGGGTGGACGGAACACTCTACAAACTGCACCCACAGTGAGTGATGGAGGATTAGAGAGAGAGGAAAGGAGATGGAAAAAAGGAGAGCCAGTGTTAGCTCATAGCAAACTAAATCCAAAGCTTCCTTTAAATGTTAAATGGTGGAAATTAAAAGCATATCCATAATGACGTGTGATATTAGTGTCGGAGGATAAGGACATTTCACATCTGCTACATCTTGTCTACTTAGATATCATAGAAATAGAACTCTGAGTACAACTGTAATGAATCCGCATCAATTCAGTGATATGTCCTATGAGAGACAATTATCCTTATACTCATCTGACTATGTGTGCCTGTCTCCCTGTCTCTCCAGCTTTTCCCGGATCTTCCACCAGACAGTGAAGGAGCTCGCCCCCAAGTGTAACGTCAACTTCCTGTTGTCGGAGGATGGGAGCGGCAAGGGTGCAGCCCTCATCACAGCCGTGGGCTGTCGCCAGAGAGAACAAGAGGCGCTGCAAGCGTAATGAGCCGCCCCTCTCGTCACCTTGACAACGCCCTGCTACTCCAACTTTTCTTCCACCCACCGCACAGCCCTTCTTTCCATCTCCCCATAGCCCCGACCCGGCAGCCGTGACTCCACCTCTGCCCCACCTAGCCACTCTCACAGCCGGAAACATGTCCGCATGCATAGGGAATTAAAAATACTACAATATTTCACCTTTATTTATTTAGAATGTTTGTACATTTTCCTCCATAGCTTGTTGTCTTAAGTATCTGATAAATATAGTGCAAAATGTGTGTATTGCATAACAAAAGTTGGATTTTGCACTAAACCAAAAAGTTTTCTGTACTTTCCTCCTGGATATGCGAGTAACAAGAGTAGTAGTATTTTGCTGGAACTCTCAATTGAACCAGTGAACATTTGATCCAATTAATGAAACTAACAACTCCTTTATAGTGATTACACTCTTTAGATATCTTTTCCAAAAAGGCCTCTGTGCTTATAGGGTGGAATGCAAGAGTCACGGCTGTAAAAAGTCATAATTTTACATACCACCTACAGTACATACACCCCCCTCCAGTTAAAGTGTTCTACCTTGTTGCTACATAAATGTGGATTACTACTATACTTTCGGTGTTGTGTTTTGTGTTCAATCCCACCTATACCTACGCATTGTGTACACAAAGAATAAATGTTCATGAGCCCCAAGATAAGAGTGGCTACTCCGAGCGCTTCTGTGTGTACTTGTGACTGAATGTCTCTGTGATTCCTACTGTAACATGACCTGTAGCTGTACATGTCCAAAGCTGTATGGAGACTGCATGCCTTATTCTGAGACAAATGGAGGGTACTGGATCTTTTTATTTTATATATCAAAATAGATTTGTGTTTCAAACTGTGACATGTGAATTCATTAAATTATATTTTGTTGTGCAGTAAATACTGTGGAGATGTCTCTTTCTTAGAATTTCACTGTACAGGTGGAGCTGATTCTACAACAACCTTCAAGAGATGACAAAAGACAACTCCAATGATAGATGGACTATTTTAAATCTAAATAGACAGAATTCAAGGGTTCTCTCAAGGGTTCTTCCTTGTTGGCTATCACCAAATAAAAAGCTGAATTAATTCAAGTTAAACATGGTGTTTCAAATTCCATATTAAACTTAGTTTAGGTAAAGCAGTGGTTCTCGAATGGTTTTGCCTCGGGACACAAATTGAACAAGGTTGTCTCAGTTGCCATCCAATATTAGCATCGCCAAAATGTAATGCTATATTGATAGTAAATGTACCAATTATCACCTGGGAACAACAGTCCCACATTTTTCCATCGTCAATCATTCCATGTTGCCCATATTCTTGATGAAGAATGTTAAGCTCTCACTGATTTGAGACGTCAACATCAACTACATAGCGCTGCTAATAACTACATTGAGAATACTGTGATTGAAAAATAGTTCAGATGTTAAATTATTAAAACATATAGGTTCATTATCATTTCTACACACGTTCTACCTGGGTTTTTTAAGTTCAGACTGGAGTTCAGTTTAAGTTCAGACTGGAGCATTTTTAATTTACAAATAATCAAATAATAATATTTATTTTTCACTCAAGACACTCGCGAACCATTCAAAACCTCCGTCACAACCAACCAGTTGAGAATCGCTGAGCTAATGCATTACAATTATGCACTACATGTAGCTAACCATCCATATGCATACAGATCTGTGTGTGATTCTGCACAAAGTCTGTGCAGTCACTGGCACTGTACTTGCAGCAGAAATATTGGAGGAATACGCGCTAATTCTAGCTGTTAGATATTTGTTTACAGAAAGGCATGCATATTAATATACGCTTATTATTATCGCTACACACTGCAGATATGTAAATAAGGTAGAATAATTGTCTATAGACGAATATTAAATAGGTCGAAGACCAATGCAAGAAGACTGCTAGCCAGGAAGCTAGCTAGCTAACGGTAACGTTAGTTTGTAGCTAGCTTGCCATTTTCAACCAGTGGCCAGCTAGTCAAGTTAGCCATGCTAATTGGACCCTGGTAGGTGTCTGCTTTGGTTATTATAATTTATTGTAATGTCAATAAATTTCTACAAACCACATGCTCGTAGTTGTTCATGCAAATGCACACCGAATACGTTTGTGTGTTCACGAGACTGAATTCGTAAAGAAGAACGTCAACCTACATAACATTAGCTTGATATCTAGCTAGCATATGGTAGCATTTACTGTGACATTTTGACAGTTATTTGCCTGTCTGGTTGCATAGATATTTGTGTCTGAAATAGGCCTATTGACATAGCTATGTCTTACGAAATATAATATCATGATGCATTACATTTATATAATCGACATTATTGCAATTCACACATACCGCTCTTTCCACTGTCACTCAACTACACAAAAGGTTTTAGTTAGCTATGCAGATAATTCTTCCAAAAAATGATTAGCATATGGGCTGTTGTCTGCCCCACGCGCCCACTTATTCCCGCCCTTATAAATCACTTGTCATGGTCAGTCAGGCATATTACCTGTGATCATTTAGTACAGGACACAGCCACCTGCTAATTATTTCCTATTAAATGTAATTTTGTACCTGTGAGATAAAAACAAAATACTGTAAGGATTTAGCTAGACCAGTTATATTATGTTACAGCACATACAATACTCTGTTGAACACAATTTTATATTTTCTTCCAGCAGGGTTGCACTGAGAGCTTGAGGTGACAGACTGCATGGTTAGGGGAGCCCTGCATGACTTCCAAGGAAACCCACTGACCAAAGCAGGGTCCTCACTCAGTTAACCTCACACATTCTATTATACCTGCAGACACAGTGGATACAACTTCATTACCTCTAAGGAGCCTGATGAGTGTTTAAGGGGAGGCACCCGGCCCGCAGTGGCCCATGCTTCGTACCCACTTCCCTCCCCTTCAAGCTGATTCAGAGCCGACAAACACTCTCCCGGCATCACCTCCCCACCCACCCTGTCCCTCATCCTCAGGCCATGGCTGCGGGCACAGAGACGGTGCACTACATCCACCTGCACAACTCCAGCCAGTCTGTTCTGGAGGCTTTACGGACGCAGCGGCGTGAAGGCCTCTTCTGCGACGTGACGGTGCGCATACACGATGCCTCGCTGCGTGCCCACGCCTGCGTGCTGGCCGCTGGCAGCCCCTTCTTCCAGGACAAGCTGCTGCTGGGCCACTCTGAGATCTCGGTGCCGCCTCTGGTCCCCGCTGAGACGGTGAAGCAGCTGGTGGATTTTATGTACAGCGGCTCGCTAGTGGTGGTGCAGTCACAGGCTCTCTGCATCCTCACCGCCGCCAGCATCCTGCAGATTAAGACGGTCATCGACGAGTGCACCCAGATCATCTCCCAGAGGAAGGTTGCTGCTGCGGCAGCAGCTGCAGCAAGTGGGGGTGGAGGTGGAGGGGGGATGACAGTTGGGGTCCTGCCCAAGCAGGAGGAGCGGGGAGGGGGTAAAGGTAGGGACAGTGGTGGTGGTTGTATTGGTGGTGGTGGCGGAGTCAGCGGTGGTGGGGGTTACCAGAGCTTCTCGAACTTTGCCTTAGGGGACTGTGGAGCGAGCAACATGGTCACAGGACTGGGCGGATCTAACTTGATCGTTAATGTCAGTGAGAGTGGCCCAGGAGGCGCCCTTGGGCAGGCGAACCCAGTGGGGCTGATGGCTCTAGCTGACATGGGCAGCCCCGGGGCCCTCTGTGGGGCTGACGGGCTGAGCTCAGGGGCCGGCGGAGTCCTCATGAAGAACTCAAGTTGCACTCAGGATATGAGGTACAAGCTGAGAGACCTGCTAGCGGCAACCGCTAACGGCGCGAATGGCGGAAGCTCAGGGAATCTCTCGGTTGGCTGCAGCTCTGGTGTCAGCAGCGTGGACAGCATTGGCCGGGACAGTATCCGCAGCAATGCGGCTGACCTCTCGGAGGAGCTTGTGGGGATGGATAGATACTGCGAGGCGGAGGAGATGGATGGACATCACAGAGGGAGAGACTTGGACAGGGACAGAGGGGCAGGAGGACACAGCCGCAAGCAGAGGCAGCCACTCAGGCTTCAGGTAAGATCCCCATGGTTACAGTTGCAAGGCAGGCAGATATGCAGCCAGACATCCTAAAGTGAATAAAGCAGGATTTCTAGATGGCAATTACCCTCATTGTGTCATTGCTGGAATTAAGCTATAGATCTGAACCTGTCAGCAATAAACATAATTGAAAGGAAGTTGCTGTCCAGAAGTCTTATATTAGGCTGTCCTCCTAGATAATGTTCCATGGACTGATTAAACAGTGAACACCCCTTCCATGGGTCATTAAACATGTGAAGTCTTTGATGTAGTGCCAGCTAGCACCTCTTTTCAGTTGTTGTTACATTATACCTAAGCCAATTCTGTATACTCTCAGAAAAAAACGGTTCCAAAAGGGTTCTACGGCTGTCCACATAGGAGAGACATTTTTGGTTCCAGGTAAAAACCCTTTTTTGGTTCAAAGGGGAACATGTAACCCAAAAGGGTTCCACCTGGAATCAAAAAGGGTTCTTCAAACCCTTTTAGTTTCTAAAAAGTACCTTGTTTTCTTCATTTATACATTGAGAAAATGATATGTAAGCAATAAGGGGGTGTGGTATATGGCCAATAGTCCACAGCTAAGGGCTGTTCTTATGCACGATGTAACGCATAGTGCCTGGATACATCCCTTAGCCGTGGTATATTGGCCATATATTACAAACCCCCGAGGTGCCTTATTGCTATTATGAACTGGTTTCCAACATAATTAGAACAGTAAACAAGTATTTTTTTTGTCATACCCATGGTATATGGTCTGATATACCACAGCTTTCAGCCAATCAGCATTCAGGGCTCGAACAACCCGGTTTATAATTATCTTTTTACTGTCTTCACATTCCTGACCATACACCACAGTTTGAAGCACCAATTTTTGGCTCGATACTCTAATTGACTATATATTTTTCTTTACCTTCTCTTAGGTTCTTGTAGGAGAGGAAGTGGTGGTGAAGGATGAAGGAGTGCAGGAGCCGGATGGAGGGGTCTTCGGCTTGGAAGAGGGAAGACGAGTTGAAGGGCAGGGCACACAGGAATCCATGGCAACCTTCGGCCAGGTGAGTCTTGTCTTGTTCTAGACAGTAACTTGATGTTGGAGCATGGTGCTGGCAAAAAACACCAGGGTTGTGGGTTCAAAACCCATATGGGCTGGATGTTCTGAATCTGTAAATTGCTTTGGATAAAAGTGTCTATAGTCATTCTTTTATCATTATCACAGTTTTAGAGACTTTTCATGGTTATGTATTAGGGTCAATTAAATGAGGTAATACTCATAAGTTAATTTTGTCTCTCTGTCTTTACAGGAGGGTGTATTCTATGATGAGGCTGGAGTTTTCTCCCCTGAGGCTTTCTGGCCCCAGAACGAGCCGGCTCAGGCCATGTCCTTCAACCCCAGAGGAAGAGGAAACAAGCCACTGTCTCCCCCTACCTCCTCACAGTCCATCAACAACCAGGTCAGTTACAAATGTAAACACTTTTAAAATAGTCATTGCAACAATTTGTAAACTTGAATCATGAAAGTCGTTGGTGGCCATTATTTAAATTCCTTTTTCCCTTTCAGCTACTTTTTCAGTACCCAGTCAGCCAATCACAGCCATCAGCCTCATTCTTTGTGGGCGGACCGATGCTTATTGACAGCATGGCAGGAACGGAGCACAGCCAACAGGCTCTGCCCCCGACACCAATGACCCCTGTTCTGTCAACCTGTGGCACACCAGGCCCCTCACCTTCCTCCCAGGGATCTGAGACGTCCTTCGACTGCACTCACTGTGGGAAATCGTTACGTTCCAGGAAGAACTACAGCAAGCACATGTTCATACACTCCGGTAGGCCACCACTTTCTATATATACTAGTTACTATCACTTCCTTTAAAACATTTACTGTTCATGATTGTTGTATACACATGTTAAAACACCACATAACAGATAGTCCTACTGTGATACCTATGTCATACTAACATATCCTATTTTCTGTTGTGTGTGCCTCAGGTCAAAAGCCTCATCAGTGCAGCATCTGCTGGCGCTCCTTCTCCCTGCGCGACTACCTCCTCAAGCACATGGTGGTGCACACGGGCGTGCGCGCCTTCCAGTGCTCTGTGTGCGGCAAGCGCTTCACACAGAAGAGCTCACTCAACGTGCACATGCGCACCCACCGGGCCGAGCGCACCTTCCAGTGCACCGTGTGCCACCGGGCATTCACCCACCGCACCCTGCTGGAGCGCCACGCCCTGCAACACACCCATCATGGGGCCACCCAGGGCCAAGGGCAAGGACAGGGCCTCCAGCAGACCCCTAAACACAGCCCTCCAGCCCTGGCAGGGCCCTCGGGCATGTGCGGCTCAGCTGGGATGGGCGGCACCATGGCCAACATGCCCAGCCACGGGCCGCCCTCCTAGAAGGAGAGAGAGGGAGAGGAGGGCCCAATTCCAAACTGATCCGTCACCCCTATCCTGGAGCCCTTTTCTGATCTGAGAGGATTGCTAGGTATGAGCAACATGGTGGATGCTCCATCTAGACCTATTGGAGGCTGGATGGGGTTTGTGCCATATTACTCACACCTATGAAGCCCTTGCAGATATGCAAGAGGGAGTTGCCAATAATGGAAAAGGGGGGAGATAACTGGTTTGGGATTGGGGAAGAAAAGGAGAGGACAAGGGAGAGAGAGAAAGCTGTTGGAGACTAATTGCAGGAGATTGAAGGGAGGAAATGTAGGAGGACTAAGAAAGCGAGAGACAGAAAAGGGGGAGGGAGAGAGAAAGCAAAATAGGCTAGAAAAAAAGTGCAGGGTGATGAACCGATGAAGAAAAGAGCTAATGAATCTATGAGAGTTACCATCATACATCAAGACGACATAGGAAGACTATTACATGCAGGAGGCACTGAACGGCCCAGGATCATATACCTCGAAACAAGAAGAGACAGGAAATAAATTAAGGACAAAACTTTTATTTTGAAATGTGACAAACGTTTCAGCATGTTTTACACACCTCAAAGAATACCTCGGCGGTCCAAAGACAGGCATTATGCTACACATGTTTAATAGCTACATCAAACAGCAAAACAGGGAACTAAAGCTAACTGAAATCCCTTCCTTTTAGAACCGTACAATTTTTCTTTACATAATATTCCTTTACATTGTCGAGTTTATTTGTCGCTCGTTTGTGATTTATTAATGATGAAAAAAATAAGGTAATTCATTTTTAAAATATTAAAAGGATCTTTCAACTTTAAGTGACACTTTTTGGGATAAATGAGAAAATCTGTACTTTTATCCGGCTTTTTAATCCGTGTGTATGTGGGGTTATTAATAGTTGAAGTCGGAAGTTTACATACACCTTAGCCAAATACATTTAAACTTAGTTTTTCACAATTCCTGACATTTAATCCTTGTAAAACTTCTGTCTTAGGTCAGTTAAGATCACCACTTTATTTTAAGAATGTGAAATGTCAGAATAATAGTAGAGAGAATTATTTATTTCAGCTTTTATTTCTTTCATCACATTCCCAGTGGGTCAGAAGTTTACATACACTCAATTAGTATTTGGTATCATTGCCTTTAAATGATTTGGGTCAACTTGGGTCAAACGTCTCAGGTAGCCTTCCACAAGCTTCCCACAATAAGTTGGGTGAAATTTGGCCCATTCCTCTTGACAGAGCTGGTGTAACCGAGTCAGGTTTGTAGGCCTCCTTGCTCGCACACGCTTTTTCAGTTCTGCCCACAAATGTTCTATAGGATTGAGGTCAGGGCTTTGTGATGGCCACTCCAATACCTTGACTTTGTGGTCCTTAGGCCATTTTGCCCCAACTTTGGAAGTATGCTTGGGGTCATTGTCCATTTGGAAGACCCATTTGTGACCAAGCTTTAACTTCCTGACTGATGTCTTGAGATATTGCTTCAATATATTCACATAATTTTCCTCTCTCATGATGCCATCTATTTTGTGAAGTGCACCAGTCCCTCCTGCAGCAAAGCACCCCTCACAACATGATGCTGCCACCCCCGTGCTTCACGGTTGGGATAGTTTTCTTCAGCTTGCAAGCCTCCCCCTTTTTCCTCCAAACATAATAATGGTCATTATGGCCAAACAGTTCTATTTTTGTTTCGTCAGACCAGAGGACAAAAGTACGATCTTTGTCCCCATGTGCAGTTGCAAACCGTAGTCTGTCTTTTTTGTGGCGGTTTTGGAGCAGTGGCTTCTTCCTTGCTGAGCGGCCTTTCAGGTTATGTCGATATAGAACTCGTTTTTCTGTGGATATAGATACTTTTGTACCTGTTTCCTCCAGCATCTTCACAAGGTCCTTTGCTGTTGTTCTGGGATTGATTTGCACTTTTTGCACCAAATTCCGTTCATCTCCAGGAGACAGAATACGTCTCCTTCTTGAGCGGTATGACGGCTGCATGGTCCCATGGTGTTTATACTTGCGTACTATTGTTTGTACAGATGAACGTGGTACCTTCAGGCATTTCGAAATTGCTCCCAAGGATGAACCAGACTTATGGAGTACTACAATTTTTTTCTGAGTTCTTGGCTGATTTCTTTTGATTTTCCCATGATGTCAAGCAAAGAGGCACAGAGTTTGAAGGTAGGCCTTAAAATACTTCCACAGGTACACCTCCAATTGACTCAAATTATTTCAATTTGCCTATCAGAATCTTCTAAAGCCATGACATCATTTTCTGGAATGTTCCAAGTTGTTTAAAGGCATAGTCAACTTAGTGTATGCAAACTTCTGACCCACTGGAAATGTGATACAGTGAATTATAAATGAAATAATCCGTCTATAAACAACTGTTGGAAAAATTACTTGTGTCATGCACAAAGTAGATGTCCTAACCGATTTGCCAAAACTATAGTTTATTCACCAAAATTTGTGGAGTGGTTGAAAAACAAGTTTTAATGACTCCAACCTAAGTGTATGTAAACTTCCAACTTCAACTGTATATGTGCTTTTGGGGCACTTGCCAATGAATGGGAAGGTTTGTTGCTGAGAACTATAACTTTTTTCTCCAACGGCTTAATTTAATACTTTAAAATGTTTTTATTGTAACTAAATAAATAATGAGGAAATACAATCACCCAGAGTGGATTTGAGTACCACGGTAATATTTATTACAATTTGACAATAATTACTATGCACAATACATGCACAATTCTGCTTTATATGTTGTCCTACCCTAGATATTTGCTTTTAGAAAAATATATTTGCCCTAATATTACTAATGTATATCATGGAGAACATAGAATGTTTTTTTTTTTTTTTTTAACTTCCCACCTTAAAGATGATTTTAGATATGCAGTATATAGACCCCACTAGACATAAAAGCCAACTGAGCCAGTGAGACCAGCTAAACCCCATTAAGATTCCTTCTGGTCCTCACTTTAAACTTTTTACATAAAATGTCCCCTCGCAATGAAGAAACATTCTGCTTGATCATGATGATCTCATTGAGCTACGCACTGTTCACTTATCTCTATAATGGGAATCTGTTAAAACCCTGTTAATAGGAAGTTTACATTTACATTTAAGTCATTTAGCAGACGCTCTTATCCAGAGCGACTTACAAATTGGTGCATTCACCTTATGACATCCAGTGGAACAGCCACTTTACAATAGTGCATCTAAATCTTTTTAGGGGGGTGACATGAAGTTGACATGATTTATAGATCAGTTAAATCTGTACTGCATATAGTTCAGGCTGACCCTTGTGAACAAACAGGTGATTAGGCTGTTCCAGAGATTTTTGTATCCTCAGCAAATGTTTCTTGTACATTTTGTCTGAGGTGGACCTGTGTACAGTACTGTATTATGTGTGCTTAAAGCCATGTCAGAAGAATGCATCCCATTGTAATGATGTACTGTGTTTTGCCTTTTTTATTTAGCTTTCTTTGAGTGAAGGGGGTGATAAATGTTGTTGTTTTTTTGCAAATTTGAGTATAACTGCAAGTCAAATATGTCATAAGAAAATAAGTAGTTTTTATAAAGCACCAATCATGCTATGTATACCACGTTTTATGTATGGAAAAGCTAAAAGGCATGATATAACTTTTTATGAAAAAATTACATGTACGTACTTCAATGACTTTATTGAATTTTAAAACATGATTTTAAACATTTCAAACATTTCTTTCTCCAAATAAAGTCTTATGGCTACAAGCCAACTTGTTGTCCTACAGTTGATTATTTGACCAAAAGGTATAGGGGGTAAAACAAGCATATTTATTCTTAGCAAAATAGTTTTGAATCTCTTCTTTGTTTTAGGTTTGGTTTTTTCCCATTCTAAAAACAAGTAATACATTTTACTGTTGACCAATTTCACCGTATTCTGTTAAGTCTACATCCCTTCGATCCTAACCAATTTATATGAAAGACAATATAAAAAGCTTGCTTTTCTTAAACGCTATAGATAATCTGTTTCTTTCCAGTTGAGCCTTTGAAGGTCTGGCTGGTAGTGCCGGAACTCTGGCCAGAGGGCATCTGTTACTCAACAACATCTGTTCCTGTTATTCTCTTTTTTTTCCCAGCATGCCGAGGGACATACAGGCTCTCCCAAGGGTGGCCTTTTGTGTGGCCCCATTGTCAATTCCATCATTGTCTACTGCTGAAGTCTGTTCCCATGATGCCACAAGGCTATAGTAGTATACCCGCCTTTAGAGGCCAACCTTAGGGGTGACAATTTACAGTTACTTTATTGTCCCAACTTTTTGGGGCTAAAAACAAATATGATTTCATTCGCTAGGCAACTAAGGAATCAAATGTGTAGAAAATAGAAAAATGTTAAAGAATCGTGAATGGGTAATTCCATGGGGAAATTCGAAAATCTTATTTTTGAAGAATTTGACTACAGATATCATCAAATATGATTGTAGATGTATTACAAAGCATATTCAACATTTAAAAAAACATTTGGATAAGTTACATTGACTGGGTGTTTGTCAGTTTTCTGGACTGAACATTCATCAATAGTGTTAATTGTTTCTTGCTTCATATAAGGATGTTTTAAAGCAGTAGTTTGCATTTATCACATTTTTCTATCGGTGTGGAAATCGGAGTAGTACATCTAGCGTGGGGACATTGTTTTTTCTTGAATAGCCCCCGTTGGTCTCCACGGAAACACTTTCAACTCCTGGCAGTGACCAACAGCATCGGCATAGAATAGCCCACCATGGGGTAGCCAGGGGAAGACAACAGATGTTACTGATTAACTTTCCTCACAGAACCCAAAGAACGGCTAGGCATGGGCTCACAAACCACAGTCACACACAAAAAAAGTTGTACTTTCAATTATATTTATTCCTTAAAAAACAGTAGCAGAGGCAGTAACAATAATAAAATGTTGTACAATCCCTCTTACTTTAAATAACATTTCTTTAAAAACAAATTCCTTGACCTGAAGTGCCTTTGCAAATATCAGCATTAAAAAATGTACTTAAATAATCATAACAAACATAGCAAATATACAATATAATTAAAAAATACAAATAATACAAAATTATTAAATTAAATTAAATCGTACGTATTTTTTTAATCATACAATTTTTTTATTTTTTTTTATTTTTTACATCCATATCGAAGCAAAAAAAGATTTTAAGACAAAGTTTTCATCTCCAAAAACAATCAATACAATGTTATAAATGGTTCGGAGCGCTTTGAAACAACACACTTCAGTTTTACACAGTGATATAGTATACGTAGTACAGTCCTCACAGGTCTAGAGATTGGATCAGAATCCATGTTAACAGCCTTGTGAAGGACAGGCCAGTATGGCCAAACATCCACCGTTTGATGCAGTTCATGCGCTCAGCAACGGCTTGTGGGGCTAAAGAAAAGGGCTGGGTGCAAATGTTGCAAAAACTTCAAACCTACATTTCTGTTACAACCGAAACCGAAGACATCGTACATCACCTCTATCGTGACGGTTTGTCCATTTTTCAATTTCGTTATAAAAATCTTCGCTTGAGGTCGCTTTGAAAGGTAAAAAAAGATTTGCCCCACCGATTCCTATCCCACAGGCCTCCACTACCTGCACTTATTTTCCAGTAGAGAACCAGCTCACTCTGAATATCAGTTAAACGTCTCAGTATCAGCAGCAGTCTCAAGGCGGGACACCTCCCCCTAGGGTTAGAGCAGCATTTAAAGGAGTATTAAAACTCTCCCATAGAGCAAATTGGTGGCTTGCATTACACCTATGGAGACGAGAGAAACAAAATGGACATTAGTTGTTGTTTACAAAGCTCTCAGGGAAATGCAGTGACTTTATCAAACAATTATAAATGAGGAAAAGTGAAGAAAAGTATCCCAAACTCACCTCAGTTGCAATTATACATTCATCCTTCTCCTCTGACATGACAAACACGGATTTGTACTTGGTGTCTGCACATGCAGACATTTCTGGAAGTTTCATTTCATTTCTTGAAGTTTCTGATGCGTCACTGATGGAAGATAGACAAAGATCCACATTAGTCATCTGACGTTCAAATTTTGTCATGTTATATGATTACATCTATTATCTTATTGAGTGTGCTTTACCTTTTTAAATGTTTGCTGCGTTTATTTCTGCACTCCTCATACTCAAAACCCGAGTCCAGAATTTGGCATTTCTCTTCGCAAGCCGAGGCCTCCAGGCTCAGCATCGACTCTTTGGCCGCCTGCTCGTACTTCACCTCATGCACAAGGTTATAGTCCGCCGGCAGGTGGCGGCTCTTGTAGCTGCTCCGACATGACGGTGATGGTCCGTCCATGTCGGCATCGCTTCCGAAATCCATTTTCTTGTTGATGTTCTTGACGCCTGGCTGTGGCCCGAGCCCTACGACGCTTACCGACAGGTCCTTATCAATCCGGTGACAATTATTGGTCAGGTTGTTTATTGTCTCGCCTTCGCCGACGGTGGTGCCGCCCTGGCTACCGTGCTGCATCTTGTTGCGGACGCAGCCCACCAGCACTGCACACCCTGCTAGCAGAAGCAGCACCAGAGCTGTTCCAGACCCAACTGCCATCCAGGGGATCTCCGAGCCTCGAATAGCTGCATGGTCCGGGAGCAGGAACTGGCAGTTGCGGCCACCGTAACCAGGCACGCAGGCGCACACGTAGCGGTTATTCCTCTCGTGGCAGGTGGCGCTGTTGTGGCAGGGGTTGTGCTCGCAGCGGCTTATGGGAGAACTGCAGTTGCGGCCTGTGTAGCCCGGGGGACAGATGCAGGTGTAGCCGTCAAGACCCTCCTGGCATGTACCACCATTTTGGCAGGGATAGATGGAGCACTCATTGCCGGTGTGGTCGCAGTTCATGCCTGTGAAGCCATCAGGACACTGGCACAGGTAGGAGTTGACGAGATCCACACAGCGCGCACCTAGTGTGAGAGGCAGAGCGATTGAGAATTAGTGGGTGGTCAATAGTGTGGGGGCAGGCTATAGTCTGAAAGGTAACTGCTTAAATTTAAAAAGTCGATAAATTGAGATCTGAAACAACATCTGTGTAAGTTGTTCAATTAGCCCTTACCATTGGAGCATGGGCTGGAGGTGCAGTGGTCAATCTTCTTCTCGCAGTTGAAGCCAGCGTAGCCAGTGGGGCACTGGCAGAAGTATCCGCCATCAGGATTGTCGGCACAGCGGCCTCCGCTGAAGCAGGGACCATCGGCGCAAGTCATGGCGCTCAGCTCGCAGGTGTTACCGTAGAAACCAGGAGGGCAAGCACAGGCATGCGTGTTCTCCATATCCTTTGAGAAAAAGATTGAAACATAAGGTTAACAAATACATTCCACCAAAATGCAATTAGATCACCATCACATCAACAGTGCTATTCATGATTGCCAACATCTTCCTGATCCTAGTTGTAATTGAGTGTACATTCGAAACACAATGATGTAATTGTACAGTACTTACAGTGCAGCTTCCTCCATTTCGACAGGGGTTCAGGGTGCATTCGTTGACCTCAATCTCACAAGCATCCCCAGTGAAGCCCGGTCTGCAGGAACAGGTGTAGCTCCCCTGGCCAGTGTTGCTACAAGTGGCTCCATTCATACAGGGCTTGTGGTGAGTGCAGTAGTTCAGATCTGGAGGAGGACAAGCAGCACATGTGGATTAGTCCATTAGTCCCAATGGAACATATGGCAGATCAACAACAGTAGCAGCCCAGCTAATGTCTTTCTGCCACTCTCACACTTTTTTCTTACACTTTTTTCACAATTTCTCTCACAACACTATCTCTTTGTCTCTGTTTGTGTCATCTCTCTAAATCCCCAACCCACTCTCTCTCTCTCCCCCCCCTCTCTTTCTCTCTCTCTCCAGTGGGACTCACCTTGGTTACAGAAGAGGCCTCCCCACCCCTCCTGACAGTTGCACTGCCACGGCTGCTGGCAGGTCCCATGGAGGCAGCCTGGGTAACGGATGCACTCATCACAGTACCGCCCTTTGAAACCCACTCTGCACCTGTCACACAATAATTACAACACATTGGTTAGAAACCCACTCAAGTTTCTCTTTATGTCACAGATTTTTTCTGAAAATATTAACTTGAGGAAGTGTTTGAATAGGTGGAAATCATAGTTGTCTTTTCTCTAACTTACTTGCACTCCCCAGGCTTTTCACAGAAGCCGTGTTCGTCGTCACATCCTGGAAGGCAGAGAGCTACAAAGGATATAAACACAAGGTAAGAACTATGGCAAAATAAAAACACTTCTTACACATATGCTCTTTGTTTAGTTTGGCTTTGAGCAAAAAAAAATGTATTGCTTAAATCTGAACAAATTCATTAAAAACGGGGGCAACTAAACCCATTAGCTGTTTCATAATAATAAAAAAACACTCCTTATCATGGTGAAAGAATATTCCGCTTAACATAGTGCATAGAGACAATGGGAGGGTGCACACAGCAAAGGCTCTCTCTCGCTCTCTCTCTTTCAGTACAGGCCCCTTTTTTCATCGCTGTGGGTCAAAACTCTTTTATTCATTCTGTGCACACAACTCCCCTTAATGTCTCGGATTGGGGCAGATAAGAGTGGACAGCTGGTGAGTATGTTGCCAGTGCGTGACAGCTGCTCCATTGTCTACTCTCTCCCCGCAGCTGCCCACTTCAAACAATACATCACCCGCCTCAGCCAATCAACGGCCAACCAACTCCAAGAGTAACGAATCGGACGTAGCATGTAAATTTGTGGCACGCGTGAGATTATTCCGAAAACTTTCCTCCGCTCGATTTGAATAAATAAAGTGGTCGTGTTTGTGGGAGCGTGGTGTTTTCGTTCAAGTTGACTCAATTTTTAGATGTTTATAGCCACGCCACCTAACATAAAAAGTAACGTATATTCATCTACCATAATAATGTTATTTGACATGACCCAAAAAGTGTCTATACGTAAAACATGAATAACAATGTTATATCATCTTTGGTCAAATATTTCCCCCAAAACACCTGAACACCAAGTTTCACTTACGTTCTGTGCAGTAATGGCCTTTCCACCCAGCGTCACAGACAATTTCTCCGCGCTCTCCACAGGTGAAGTGGCCGAAGGCATCGTCTCGTGGGCGGCAGAAGACCGAGCAGCCATCGCCATAGTAGTGCTCATCACAAACAAAGCGGTAGGAGTACTTCAACTCGGTTCTTCCTCCAGTATGCAAGTCCTGAGACCAGTCATCTCCCACCGTCAGATGTCTCTGAGTGGTCATTGTGCTGATAACACGGTCTGGGTTTTCTGCAGATGGAAATAAGAACGGAACTTTAGCTAAATGTGTGTAAATGTAAGTTATCCTTGATTAGATCACACCACGTAAAGCCAAACAAGTGTACGGCAGTGTATTTTGATCCTACCTATCGAAAGATCGTCTTTGGAGTCGGTGTGCAGAGCTTCAATGATCAGCGAGAACGTCCCCTGAGGACATAAACAAATAGCATCATAAGACAGGTGGCCAACGGAGATGGGGAAAGAGATAGGCCCATCTAACATGTTCTCTATTCTAGAAGGTAAAATAACATTTCGAAACGATAATACAAACATAAACAAACATATTCGTGTAGTCATTAATAGACCACTCTATATAAATTAACCAATTTGTACGCACGGATTTTTAAAGACCTCTTGACGAGAGGTTTATATGAATTACTTGTTCATTAATTAACCCAAGGCAGAGTACTCACCGGCCATGTGAAACCGAAGTTAATTCTGATGGGATTGGTGAATGAACTGTCAGACATGGTTTCCGGAATTTGGAAAGAGTTTGACCCAAGAACAGGCGTTATAGCGCCGCCGTAGTTACAAGGTGGCTCTGGTGATGCGTTTGGCTGATAATGTTTCAGACAGATTCTGAAAAACGTTTTACATTCACACTGTTGCTGATAAACTGACGTCAAGCCTCCCTTGCAGCAGTTCATGTTGCCCTGAACCCCTTTCTTGTTCAAAAACTCCTGCAACTTCAGTTCGAAAACTCCTGAGCAAAAACCCTGTTGAAATAATTGTATTTATTACACAATCATTAACATAGGCTATGTGATGTAAAATCTTGAAATTGTTATCAATTGATTAGTACGGTAATTGTGTTATGTAGTTGTCTTACCTTGCATATCAAGACGAACATAACCGCAACAGTCAGAAGAATAGCGCGCCCCATATTAAATAAATACAAATAAATAAATAGGAAAAAGTCTTGGAGCGACTCAGCTCAATTTAAGCTCAATATGCCTCCTTTCAAATCATGTTCTGTGAATTAATCATTGAGCACGTTTCTTCTCTTACGAGGTCTTCTCTTCAGTTTCTGGTGTCAGCCACGCCGATTTCATTCATGTCCAAGAAACAAAAAGATAATCCAAAATAGATATTGGAACTGCCCTGAACTGTCCTCAAAATTCCGTTACAATGCGATAATCCCACTCAAAAAAAAAATATTATAATTATAATTGACACAGTTCGTTCCCTGTTGAAACGAAGAGGGCAACAAATGTGAGAAATTGCTTTTGTGTGACGTGGTCTATCCCAAGGAAAGATTTGTCACTGATCCAACATACTTCCCCGCCACCTTCTTCCTTCTTTCCTCAACATGAATTGTGCGTCTGTCTTGAGTGAAGGCCGCCTGCCGCCAGTTTTATATGGGCCGGCGCATGCTAGGGTAATAAGATGCAAACGAGCACCCCCAATCTGGCTCAGGGGATCACAATGGATACCTCTCCAAGCCCCATCGTCTCAAATCACAAGCTAGTATTGGGTCAGAAAATGGAAAATGGAGGAATGTCAAAGTATTCCAGCAAACTGCACGAGACTGTCTCAGCAACCTGTCCTAGAATGACTCACTTTCCACAACATTAGAGATTGAAAAATGTAGCACATAATAACAAAACAGGATGGCCAAATTATTTATTCCAGTTTAAAGCAGATTTCAGTTATAACTATATATCAGTATTTCACAGTAATGTATTGTACAAGTCTGCCTACACTTGGTATTTAAGCTTATTTATGAATATAGATGGGGTAGTTAAATTGTATATTTTTATGTTAGGAAAGAAAACAACATTTATGTTAACATTTTCAGGGAGAGGTCTGAAAAAGCCAAAATGTGTGGCGTGCTATGCGTAGTGTATTTGTCAAACCCTGACTCAGTTGATTGTGCAGCATAACTCCACCCTCTACAAACATTTTGGCATTTCTAGTTCTGGGAAAATCGAATGCTTTGAATTAAGGATTGAGTAATGAAAACATTCTCTGGCAAGGGTGTGTGGTGAGGTAAACTAGAAGAAAAAAAAACATTTGTATGGGCACAGAGTTTTTCATTCACTTTTCCTTTTTTCATTCTGTGGAGAGAAGAAAAGGTGTGTGTGTGTGTGAGAGAGAGAGAGAGAGAGAGAGAGAGAGAGAGAGAGAGAGAGAGAGAGAGAGAGAGAGAAGAGAGAAGTAGAGAGACATCCGCGTGGCCGTCCTGAGGGCACTTTGTTATTGTGTGCTGAAGGAATAAGTTTGCTCTCCCTCTCCCTCTCTGTGCGCTCAGCTGTATGGTAATTCCGCAGCACCTGCTCTCCCCTTAATATATAGTGAGCGGAGCTTCCTTGGGCGCGCGCCGCTATCCTCACACAATTACAATGTACCCAACATTTAGAAGAACGAGCCCCTTCCTGAACAAAACTCAAACAGGAGGTCAAATATATATTTGGCTTTTCCCTCTTTGCTCGCATACGTAATGAATGCTCTCTTTCTGTGTTTTTTTTTTATTGAACGAATCTTAGGGCAGACTGTTATTCAAGTAGGCCTACTTTTATGTAAAGGGAGGCAGAATGGGGGGTTGGGTATAGGGGTCTCTCTTAATTAGGTCGTTCATTATAAGTGCGATTTTCTTTTGGATAATAGGCATGGCCTGAGGTCCATAGTTACCATGCACAGATACATTACGTCACTGCTAAGATATGCAAGTCGAGGTTCGGGCTTGTTTAAATTCCCTTTTATCGAACAGCCAGAGTTGTTGTTGTACCTGTTTTCTATCCCTATTGACAACACAAACAGCCCATAGACAGAACGAATACATCGGTTTTGTTTGTGATGAGCTGTGCTGCGATTACGCAAATCATTCACATTTATTTCACAGTAGAAAGGGCGTAGTTTTTTTCATTGAAGTCTCTGAATAACTTTTATAGTAGAGTTCGTTCCGTTTTGGTGGCCATGACCCAAAAACAGCATGATGCATCTAACCATTGGCCAACATTTTTCATTATGGAACACTTTGGGCAAATAAACTGCGCAGTAGTTATACATGAGAAACTGCTTTCTCCATTGCACAAAACCCACCCCTATAGGCACCCATAAGAACTTCCCTTCACTTCCCTCCGCATTTTTATTCGTGTGCTGCCAACCCACTCAGACTTGAGTTTGGCAAAATGCCACCTTCTCTACTTTCCTACCTTAATTCCTTTCCAAAAAATGATGGCTACGGGGGTGACTGTTTAACTAAAGTGCTACTGTAGGGGGCTGTTGTAGTTTAACTCCTGCCCACCAGTAGCTGCTGCTAACAAAAAGGGTGACTCGAGGTCTGACTATTCATCCATTCTCTGCGCTTCCATTTTCATTGATTCTGAATGCACGGGTAGCCCTTGGGGATTCTCCGTGAAGGGAGACACGCCTTCAGACGCGGCCAGACCCTTACAAGCCATCTGCCACTACCCAAACGTCGTTTTTTCCTCCTCCCCCTCCCTCCTCCCAAGCTTCCCTCAAGCGCACGGGTCTATACGCCAGTGTCCACTGGCTGGCTCTGTCTACATTGAACTGGAAGCATGTTAAAGAACCTGTAACGGTATGGCTATGCTGGGCCATATGGCGAGGGGAAGCCAGAAGTTTTCGTCCCCGAAAAGTAGACACCGCATGGTAGCTCGTGGGAACGTAAACACGACGCGCATCACACGATATCGATCATATGAAGTGGTGTGGAGAAGATGATTAGCTGGAATGGGGGGTTTGGTGACTGTTACCAAGTGATCAATCGACTTATTATTGATTATTTCTGAGCATTCAGACTGTTGACACGATTCACTACTTATCGGTTCGACCAAAATCGGCATTTTATTTTCCAAACCCTCATCCAGGCTATAGCTTCTGTCTCCTGAAAATAAAACTTTGCATGGTCATTTTTCAGCACAACGATTGGCGACTGAAGGTCAACTTTATATTTGTCTTATCAGGGCTGAGATAGGCCTAATAACAGCAACTCGTCTTCCCTGGTCGCGGTTCTCTCAATTTCCATCCTTTCTGACCCGCCTGTTTACCTGCAGGAGCAGCGCGGCCTTTGTGTCCAGATCAGATTACTATGGCCAGCTGCTTGAAGGGGGGCACAGGCCAAGCCATGGGTGCCCCCTAGTCGTGCTGCTGTCACATTTGCATATGTTGTGGCTGAGAACGTGCTGGGCTTAAATTTGGCGAAGAGTACCGCAATAATTACGCGTTGGCCCCTGAAGGCGCTCCCGCGCGTGTGTGTGGCGCGAGTGGGATGTGTGAGAGTGCGTGGGACAGAGAGAGAAAGAGGGAGAGGGAGAGAGGGGGAGGAGAGAGAGGGGGAGGAGAAGGCGTCGACGTTTTTCAAGGAGCAGTGGCCTGTCGCGTGCCAATGTTTATCAAAACACATCTGCCACGTTCCCCCGGGTAACGCCCATGCGTTGGCGCATCACAACATATGCTGCCCCTATGCATAAATCGATAATTCAACATCTGATCATTTGTATGACACATATCCACACACAACAAATACTCATGGTGATATGTGATAGAATCAGTGCATAATCAATACAGATATAGTGAAGTGAAGTACATGAAGTAGAAAGTCATTTTTGATCCCTCCAACTCTTTAGTGTTGATAACTCCAACCACATGACATGGAAATATGGGCTGATCAATCATTGTATCGTTCTAGTTTAGTTCTAATATGAATTACCCCAGGCATGATCTTTATTGCTTATGAAAAACTATGTGGGAAGTATGGCCATAGTTTCCTTAAACCGATCATTTATTTGTAGTGCCTCCGAGATTTTTTAACTCTTTCTCAATTCTGAACCAGTGCAATCTGGATGAAATTGTCTGCCACAGTCTATGAATAGAGAGACCTTGTGAATGGGAAAGTGACACCTCTCTCTCTATTTCTCCCGTCGCTCTCTATCTCTCTCCACGACATCTGCCCAGCCATGAACAGATGTAGGCACCTGCGTTGTCGGCCCACATATGCACACATGTCCCTTTCAACCTCTCGGGGATCCGGACCAATCACAATGGGATAGACCAAGGGTGTGGTAACCAAATACCCCCGATCCCCCCAGGACACACGCTCTGTTAGAGGCATTGTCACAAGCAATATCATGTGGCCAGGCCAAACAATCTGTTCTAAGACTGTTCATTTGAGAGATGGGGGGTTTGTAGCATGTAGCATGTATCATGTATTAAATTGGCTATAGAGAGTTTCTTGTTGTTGTTGGAAGTTGAAGTAGTAACACCAAGGCGTTTGATTTTCCCATGTTTTAGAGACATGAATAGAAAAGCATATAGAGAGAAGCAATGGAGCTGTATTCAGCCTAGTTCATCACGCTGATCTCCTAAGTGGCCGTTTGGGTAATTCTGGAGTGGCCAAGCCAGGGGCAGCAGCAGGCAGGTGTTAGTTGTGGTTCAGAAGAGGAGGCTGATGGGAACAACAAGGAACAGGGCGGGAGCAGGTTAAAGACAGAGGAGGGTTTTGTTCTATGAGGATGAGCGGGAAAAGTAGCCTGAAATCCCACTGGCAGCCCTAGATAATAGGGATAATAGCCCTGTCCCTATCCCTCAGCTGCTGCTGGACAGAGGATCCACACACACCTGTTGTCTTGTCGTCCCCATTGTGTGTGGCTAGCTAGCTAGCTAGCGGGAGCGCTACACCTCAGGAATGCTCCAGCCCCATCCTTGCTGCACCACGACCATTAGCCTCTGTCCCAAGAGGGAGGAGTGGAGCTTGGGTGGAAGGTGGAGGGAGGTGAGGGAAAGCTAGGCTACGTGGTGTGGAAACCAGCAGGGGGGCTATAGAAGGGTGTGTGGTGAGGGAGGGGGGCCGGTTTAGAAGCAGTGTCCTCTTCATAAGGGGTTCCCTCCAGGGTCTGTCCGGAGACCCCTGTCCTAAATCACTGCCCCCAGGGGAAAGGCCCTCCTTTGTGAGGAGATGGGCCTGCAAGCTGGGATGCCAGCTGCCACCTCTGTAGCGTCACAGTCTCCACTATGACAATGCTTCTCTCTCTGGTCACACTGGCCAGGCCAGCAGAGCCCATTAAATAAAGGACTTGGAGGGACTCATAGAAGGGCTGCAGGGCCACAACATGTTTTTTGGCTAAACGTTAATGATGACAAACTACCATGTGGGTTATGGTGTATGACATAATAACCTCAAGTGATATCGATTCACTCACTGTGGTGAATACAATGGAGTGTCTAAAGACAGATGAGTCATGATTGGGATGTTATTACATCATGAGATAATCAATTAAACAATGCTTTAAAGTGGTTTCTGGAAGCTGTACTGAACTCATTGGAGTGAAATGACGAAGGAAAACATTTCAGTTTGTTTGTAAAGTAACAATTACAACCCTTGAGAAAAGCACAGAACATTTCCTTTCAGTCGAAACTGTTTTTTGGAAGGGTGATGTGTATCCCAAAAAGCATCCTCTGATTTAGGACTAACAGCTGGTGAAGAAACAATGAAAACAAAAGTACTAAAGCGTATCACAACCCCTAAATTCACTCACTACAAGATTAGACGTTATATAGCCTAAACGTGAACGTAATATAAAGTACAGCAGATCTCCAATCATGCTCGTATAAGCATTTAGGCATCTGTGTATGATATTCCCATCCATAGCTCAGGGAGTTTGTCCCCCCATTGTATGGAGTTCTAATGGTGATTCTAATGATGCCTTGTCCATCTTTGATAATAAAAAACCAGCACGCCCCTCATTAAAGACCCAGGGCTGGTTCTCATGGCCCTCTCCCCTGTCCCCGGAGCTGGGGGGACAGCAGGCGCGGGAGTCGAGACAACACCGTGGCACACGCCTGTTGACCGAGCCACAAAGCAAAAGCGTGTGACCCCCCCCAACCCCCAAATCCCCAGCCCCCTCCCCAACCCCTGCACTGGCCCCATTGTCCCCCGAGGTCCTGCAGCACAGGCACAGACAACCAACCCCCCTCCCTGCAACCACTATACCCTCTATCCTACACTCATGCCCCCTCTTCCTTTGGAATCAATTTTACCAATCAGCTGATCCCTAGCTCTCACACCACCAGGAATATTAAGACACCCCCCCACACCCACCCACCCACCCATTCTAGTAGCCCACCCTACCCGACCGACCCTGGGAACATCAGCTGCTAAGGTGGAAATCCATCATTGTGTGTAAGAAGGTTCCCCCTCTGCACGTTGCACAGTCATTACCATTCACCATACAGGGGAGGAGGAGGGGTGGGGCTCTAATTCACTGATTCACATGCAGACAGTATTTCTTGGGAGGGTGGGGCCGGGGCTGGGATAGCTGGCTGAGGATGGAGATGGGGCAGGTTGGGTGATGGAGATGGAGATGGGGCAGGTTGGGTGATGGGGATGGAGATGGTGCTGGGGGGGTACGGCTGCCGGGGTCAGGCCTGTCCTGGGAAAGTTGTATTTTTCATTTAAGTCACACATGTTGTGGCCTTCTGGTGGCTGCGTGAACGCCTCACGCTGACAGATGGCCGCGGCCCATAACTATAGAGTCCGAGCGCCCGGTCCCCGAGGGATACAGAGAGAGATGGCGAGAGGGAGCGAAAAGGAGAGGGAGAGAATGCGTCGCTCAACTGATCCCATCAAAAAGAGAGAGGGTAGAGCACGAGGGAGGGATAAAGATAGGAAAGGACGGCAGGAAGGAGGGAGGGGGTTGGGGGGGGGAAGAGCCCCAGAGCCCCTTAATCCCAATGCCTAAAATTGAGTAAATATATTTGCCAGCTTTGCAAACTTTAAAAGGGCGCCTGGTGCTCCTGAAGGTTCTGATTAGGTGTCTAGTCTATCAGCTTGTGGGTCTTTGGGAAGATTGTTTGTCCAAGGGTGGAATAGTGGCTTTGTATGATGATGGTGTTCACAGAGGATAGGTTTATAGTACCATCTAGTAGAAGTGGGGTGCTGGCTGGTCATCAGTCCTCATTGTGTGACGCTACCTTTTGTCTTTTCGCCATGACTCTTCGTTAATCCTATCAATGAAACAAAGTCATCGCCTGGTTAAAGATCCCACGACTCTGATTGGCGTATTTTCGGAATCTTCTTTGAATAAAGAGTTAAAATATCACTGGCACGGGTAGACAATGAAGCCCTGAGAATCCCGTCACCATATACATGTATATTGTGGAAATGAATAACAAGGGCTTCCTCTACAACTGTAATATAATAGTATGATAATGGATGTTCTTCCTACTATTGTTCTTACCTTACAGGATTTTGTAAATCAGTATATCATTCCCTGTACTCCCACTTGGTCTCACTCCTCACTGCTGCTCTGTGCACACTCTCCACTCCCACTCACTTCTGCTGTGGCTCTACATGCAATGTTCTGTTCATTAAGAAATGTGTTCAACTTTGAATAGCATATAAATAGTCTAGTGATAGAAATCAACATTTGCTATCAACTGTACAGCTAATACTCCAGTCATGATTCAACAGCCCTGCCATTCTGCTTGGCCTAATGTCTACCAAGAGGGCACTCACTATGTTGTGTTATGCCTGTGTTGTGGTTAAAACGGATGTGGGAGTCCTCATTTACTTCATGTAAGGATAATGCAACTTTGTTAGAGATGAATAAATAAAAAAAACTTGTTTGGTTTGACGGGCTACACATTCTTCTTATGTTGTTGCTAAAATTGAACGAAACAAAATAAAACATTCAGAAGACCATATCCTTAAAAATGAGATAAACAAAAATGTGTAGACCTACATTGGTCTAGATATTCACCATATTTACTTGTGTAAATGACCAAGTGGATCAGAGTTTCAAATAATCTTAGTTTGTTTCACTTTGAAAGCCCTGGGACACGCACCGCACCTCATGTGGCGCGCAGTAAGCCTCTTACAACAATTAACACACCAAATGCAGAGGATGCCAATCAAGAGACCATGGGGCGTGGAGAAATTTAAAGGCAGTCTTGCGTTTACAGTATACTACACGAGTTTAGCTGGAGCTTACCCAAATTGTTATTTCTCTAAATTTCTATGACTTACTGACAGAAACTGACATTCAGGTGCGTGCTGGTTCGATACACTTTGGGAAGTGAACCAACATGTGGGATTTCAAGGTGCAAAGATCCAGACGGCTCTGGCTTTATTGAAGCGTTATTCCTCGTGAATTAGGCCAGTTATTCAACGGCATAATGCTTCCACAAGATATAGGAGTCGGATCCGTCTCCACCCGTACCACCACGGCGGTGGTGGGGCTCCGTACCTGAGCGCAAGGTGAACTGCGTCCTCGTCGGAGATGGAGCTGTGGGGAAGACAAGTCTTATCGTCAGCTACACCACAAATGGTTATCCGACAGAATACATTCCAACAACTTTCGACAACTTTGCAGGTAAGTTGTGAGAGAAATCAGAAAACCCGAAAACGTGATTAATTGTTAATCTGGCCGCATTTGTCACAGGTTTTACTCATGAATTGATTTGCCCAAATGTTGCATTTTATACATGTTTTCTTGTTTTGTTTGTGGCTTTTGTGTGTGTGTGTGTGTGTGTGTGTGTGTGTGTGTGTGTGTATTATTTTAGATCTCTCTGAATCAATAATGGGTTACAATTTGATATCGTTTGATGGTGCAAAGTATTGTTTTTGAATCCAACATTAAATGAGTGTTAGTGATCCTATAGACACGTTAACCAGGATATTCTATTGTAGTGGTAGAGCTAACACATTATTCTTTCTTCTCATGTTCTGCTCAAAATGATAGAAATGGGGGATGGAGGAGGACACTAGTAATAATGTAAGCCGTTCTCTATCAGTGGTCAGTAGTTTGTTTAGATTCCACAGCTTCACTTATCCCAACATAGGTTGCCTCCACATTCTACCCCGTGTCTTGGTTGCCCCCTATAGGGATTCCCCTGCACTCCCTCCCCTCTCTGATCCTGTGTCAGTAGTTATCACCCCCTTGATCCTCAGATTTATATCGCCCCCTGTGGGAGGTTCCTGTCCGTGCCCCCAGAATCTATACCTTCTTACGTTCTCTCTGGCTCTCTGTGCTTTATCGCCCCCTTTTGGACGACTCTCACAGACCTTGCTCTTCCTAACTCATGCCCAATTCCAAATCCAACTCTTCCCCTACTCCTTAATAGGCACCTTTGTAGATCTGAAAGGATTGGATAGGTGTGGGGCGGCAGGGCTAGAGCGTTGGACTAGTAACCGGAAGGTTGCAAGTTCAAATCCCCGTGCCGACAAGGTACAAATCTGTCGTTCTGCCCCTGAATGGGCAGTTAAGCCACTGTTCCTAGGCCGTCATTGAAAATAAGAATTTGTTCTTAACTGACTTGCCTAGTTAAATAAAGGTAAAATGTGAAAATAAAAGGTGTAATAATCAATATGCCCTAATGGGGACCCATTTGGACCTGAGGGAAGATGTCCAGGTGCTGGTCCAGCTGGCCAGGAATCAGGAGCGGCCCGTGGGCACCGAGGAGGCCCAGCAGCTGGCGCAGGATATCGGGGCCGTGTCCTTCGAAGAGTGCTCGGGTCTGACCCAGAAGAACCTGAAGGAGGTGTTTGAACTGGCCATCTTGGCCAGCATCCAGCCGGTGGAGAACGTTCAGCAGCTCCAGCAGAGGCAGAGCCTGAGGAAGAAGACCCCGGATAAGATTAAGAGTCTCTCTGAGACTTGGTGGAAGAAGCTGAGCTGTGTTGTTCTGGCAGGAGAGTGTGTGGGAGAAGAGTTTGACTGAACCCCCAAGCAGCTGTTTAGGATTTGACATTTTTCTAAGCTTGTGTTTAGTCTTTAGTTTTTTTCACTCCATATATATAGCACTCAGGAAAACAGACCTGGATCAATAATATGTTGGAAGAAATGTAAATGTATTATCCAAAGACTTATGGAATTATTTAATATCTAAAAAGGAGAAGCACTAAAAATAATTATCATTGCTGGCAAGATAATGAATGAGTTTCAGCGTCAGTGATACCTTATGTTAACTACGGGTAGGACAAGGTTTTGTGTTCAAAGGCCTTGACGAGGGCACAACAAGTCTGAATTAAGTGATTGGATTTGAGTTAGCAAATCCAATAGCTGGGGAGACTACTAATGAAATGACTGACTTCACAATGATCTCTGTGTTATTCTGTGTAACCCCCATCAAGGGTCAAAGGTCACCATTGGAGAATGTTGTGGAGGATTACGAGAAACTAGCCAGTAGAAACTCTAACGCCAAACCATAAACTTACTTTGTCTGCCATTTTGACAAAGTCTCTCAATGCTATTTACTAACCAATATCAGATCATGTACAATGACTGCTCTTTCAAGTTCAAGTAGTCCAAAGCACTGTTCTTGTATCAGTTGTTGACATTGCTGGACATCCCAACCAAACACAGCAAAGGATACTGTAGTTTCCCAGTCAGATTGACTCTAATCTGACTCTAATTTGCAGATCAGTTGGTATGACTTTCCCCCCTGATCCCTGGGCAGGTCTGTCGTGGTGATGAATTGTATTGGTTCTCCGGTGGAGGCCGTACACAGCTTTCTAATAGGACGAGACAGGACCACCTGGATTGGATTAGCTGGGCATATGGTGGCTGACCCAGTCGCCTGAATCCATCACACCGTAGCCCTGCTCTGATGTCAACCATGACCGTCTGCCTAGGAAGACGAAGCAAGACTCAGACCCTGTCACCCTGCTGCTGGAACTTTACCATAAAGAGAACAGAGATCACTGGGGGACGGGGTTCATATCAGTAGAGATGCATTTCAAAGAAGCGAGAGATGTTATTTATTATTGTTAGTTGGCAAATACTATCTGCAAGTGGAGATATTTCTGAAGCACAAAGTATTTAAATGATTTCAAATAAATCCTGATATTGATAGAAAACATGAACGCTTTTACTGAATACTGATATAAAGTTAATGATAAGAACACTGCTTTTGTCTGGCCCTAGTGATTGCTATCTTCTTTTTGTTGTTGTTATAAATGACATGTTTATTTGCAATATATTTCATAATTAATGCCTACCATATTCTGTAGTGCTCTCTGCGTTTTATTGTGGTGCTGTCCCTATTGGCTTACTGGGGCAGGAGAGGACAGGTGCGTGAACTCACTTAATCCTGTCACCAAGAATTGAACAGCTTGAGAAAGTTGACATGCCGGTGTGGCTAACCTGTGAGGCATTTGGCAGGGACAGCTGGCAGCTTCAAATTCCTATTCACTCATCCATTCGTTGTCTGTTCCAATGTGTACTCTGTTCCAAATATATCAAATATTCTTTGATTTCTACTTGATAAGAAAATCGTATATGTCCATAATATAAACACTATTCAATGTTGAGGGAGTTTGCGGAGAGAAATCCCTGCCATCTTCTATTGTCATGGTCGACATTCGCTGCCACTAGAGGTCCCTAAAGCGTTACAAATGCTGAGCTGCAGGTCATGCTCCACAATGCCTCAAGTTGACTAAGGTCAAGTGCATCTCTATCACCTCACATATCTTATTAGTTTACAGAGATCTCTTTATTCTGTTTAAAGGCCTGAGTTTAGAGAAGACATTACACAGTGTCTCTGATCTTCATACTATCGGAATTTCAAGACATCAATGCATCATTCAGTTGCCTAATCCGTCCGTATAATATAGATATCCGTATAATATAGATATTTATTGCACTGCAACGTAGGTCGACAAACCTACTGCACAAATATGTAGCACAAATACATAGTGGCCCCAAACAGCAGACATTGGAGTATTGTAGATGTACTATTGAGTGCCTCTGCCTAGAAGCAACAGGCTGTTTTTAGAGGACCTGGCTGCTCTAGTGAAGGGGGCTATTTCCGTCCCCCCTCTTAGCTGTGCTCTTCAACTGGGCATATTAGCTCCGACTAGCATTAAAGACCTAAGTCAAAGACCACAGCTCTGGCTCTGTTCTCCCCTCCTGTGGCTCAGCGGCTCCACTCAAAGCAACCACTGCATTTATGGACAGACACAACTCACTGTCGTCGACACAGCAATTCTCCCTCTATTTTACCCAGCTTCGACTATTCAAGCTCTTTCATACTGCTGCACCACTCCCACTCCGCCACACCTTATCCCAAAGCCCAACCCTTTTTCCAAAACACGTTTTTCAGACACTGTCAATTAGGGAGGGTTCCTTCTCTGCTGGCAAAGGAACATGTGGGCGGCTATATTTAACACCCAAAGCCTCCCCCCTTCAGTCCCAGGCGGCTGGTGGTGTTCCTGAAGGCACCTATTTTGGCCCTATTGCGTTTTGAAATGCCAGGTGGCTTTAAATAGAGTGAGAAGATGTCTGGGGGGTGGAATTCTCGAGTAGAATGTGCTTGAATAGACTTTGGCTCTGATTGAAGGACTCACTGTTGTATGCATTTGCTTGTCACTGTCAGTTTTCCTTTGTAATCCATGTATTACTCTGTTAACAGGGATTCGATTTGATTGACTTCAGAAACTCACACGCACACACCGAAACAGAGAGCCACACACACATAAAGATTTAAGGAAGCGTTTCTGTCTCTTTTAAACAATCAAAAGAGAACCATCGCGCTCTCCCAAAACCACACACACACACACACACACACACACACACACACACACACACACACACACACACACACACACACACACACACACACACACACACACACACACACACACACACACACACACACACACACACACACACACACACACACACAGTCTCTCTCCATCAGCTGTCGGATGTGGGTATGTGACAGGTTGGTATTTATAGCCAGTGCTAAACCCTTTGTCAGGAGATCTGCATTCTAAGAGGCCCTTTGTCTGAACCTTATGATATATTATGTACCTGGAATTCACTCATCATACATAACATCTGAAAGGTCCTGTCTAGTCTGTCATTGTGTCAGGCTGAGGACTTAATTAATACAAAAGATTTGTACGCTCTGTGGTGGTCACCTCACTGGGATCATACAGTACTCCCGTATTTTACACTGGGACACATGGGTCATAGAGGGCGATAACGTCAGAAGTATTCTAGAGGGAGAATATGATCTGGTATGGGATTCTAACGTTTCACTGAACCTTTCCATTACCATAGAGCGCAGATGACCTTCCCGAACAAGAAGTCATTTAACTAAAAGAGAAACGTGACATAATGGAGTGTCTCCGAGTATCACAATACCTCACTAACGAATCAATATGGTAGTAAATTGGAGTGCTTGTTTTGACTAAAACAAGTACTTATATATTTCTCACATTGATGGAGGTTGGTGGGACTATCCATAGATTATCCATAGTAGCAGGATACTATCCATAGATTATCCATAGTAGCAGGATACTATCCATAGATTATCCATAGTAGCAGGATACTATCCATAGATTATCCATAGTAGCAGGATACTATCCATAGATTACTGTACTGTACTCTACTCTTAACCCTGGTGCCAATGCTGGACAGTGACATCAGACAGACCTCAGAGCAGCAGTGTAGAAAGGGCTATAGGTTGAAATACCCTAAATTAAATCAAATCAAATCAAATTTATTTATATAGCCCTTCGTACATCAGCTGATATCTCAAAGTGCTGTACAGAAACCCAGCCTAAAACCCCAAACAGCAAACAATGCAGGTGTAAAAGCACGGTGGCTAGGAAAAACTCCCTAGAAAGGCCAAAACCTAGGAAGAAACCTAGAGAGGAACCGGGCTATGTGGGGTGGCCAGTCCTCTTCTGGCTGTGCCGGGTAGAGATTATAACAGAACATGACCAAGATGTTCAAATGTTCATAAATGACCAGCATGGTCGAATAATAATAAGGCAGAACAGTTGAAACTGGAGCAGCAGCACAGTCAGGTGGACTGGGGACAGCAAGGAGCCTTCATGTCAGGTAGTCCTGGGGCACGGTCCTAGGGCTCAGGTCAGTTGAAACTGGAGCAGGAGCATGGCCAGGTGGACTGGGGACAGCAAGGAGTCCTCATGTCAGGTAGTCCTGGGACATGGTCCTAGGGCTCAGGTCCTCCGAGAGAGAGAAAGAAAGAGAGAAGGAGAGAATTAGAGAACGCACACTTAGATTCACACAGGACACCTAATAGGACAGGAGAAGTACTCCAGATATAACAAACTGACCCTAGCCCCCCGACACATAAACTACTGCAGCATAAATACTGGAGGCTGAGACAGGAGGGGTCAGGAGACACTGTGGCCCCATCCGAGGACACCCCCGGACAGGGCCAAACAGGAAGGATATAACCCCACCCACTTTGCCAAAGCACATCCCCCACACCACTAGAGGGATATCTTCAACCACCAACTTACCATCCTGAGACAAGGCCGAGTATAGCCCACAAAGATCTCCGCCACGGTACAACCCAAGGGGGGCAACCCAGACAGGCCGACCACAACAGTGAATCAACCCACCCAGGTGACGCACCCCCCCCAGGGACGACACGAGAGAGCCCCAGCAAGCCAGTGACTCAGCCCCCGTAACAGGGTTAGAGGCAGAGAATCCCAGTGGAAAGAGGGGAACCGGCCAGGCAGAGACAGCAAGGGCGGTTCGTTGCTCCAGAGCCTTTCCGTTCACCTTCCCACTCCTGGGCCAGACTACACTCAATCATATGACCCACTGAAGAGATGAGTCTTCAGTAAAGACTTAAAGGTTGAGACCGAGTTTGCGTCTCTGACATGGGTAGGCAGACCGTTCCATAAAAATGGAGCTCTATAGGAGAAAGCCCTGCCTCCAGCTGTTTGCTTAGAAATTCTAGGGACAATTAGGAGGCCTGCGTCTTGTGACCGTAGCGTACGTGTAGGTATGTACGGCAGGACCAAATCAGAGAGGTAGGTAGGAGCAAGCCCATGTAATGCTTTGTAGGTTAGCAGTAAAACCTTGAAATCAGCCCTTGCTTTGACAGGAAGCCAGTGTAGAGAGGCTAGCACTGGAGTAATATGATCAAATTTTTTGGTTCTAGTCAGGATTCTAGCAGCCGTATTTAGCACTAACTGAAGTTTATTTAGTGCTTTATCCGGGTAGCCGGAAAATAGAGCATTGCAGTAGTCTAACCTAGAAGTGACAAAAGCATGGATTAATTTTTCTGCATCATTTTTGGACAGAAAGTTTCTGATTTTTGCAATGTTACGTAGATGGAAAAAAGCTGTCCTCGAAATGGTCTTGATATGTTCTTCAAAAGAGAGATCAGGGTCCAGAGTAACGCCGAGGTCCTTCACAGTTTTAATTTAATTTTTTTAAATTAGGAGTGAAATCTAATTCAAACCAATCATGTTTAATATCACTGGTATTAATTGATCAAATGGAGACCTTATGGGTCATAGGGGTCATGCAAAAATACATCACAGTGTTGTTGTTAATTCAAATTCCCAAATAAACATTAAAAAAAGCAAACAACTCCTCAAATATTCAAATATGATTTTAATTCACAGCAATGTTTCAAAGTGGATGAAAATATATATCATTGTGCATGTTTACAAATACAAATACAGTGATCAAAAATGTAAACATCTGTTGAAATAAAACACAAACATGGTTATATATACTATTGTATGATACATGTATCACTTTTGGTTAAATAATATCTTATGCAAATCAAATTCACACATAAAAATAACTCAAAGCTTTGTTCAGAGAGCTCAAACAATTAATATCCGACATAAAACAATCAATTTAATTTTGAATCAGTGTTTTCCAAACCCCCGAAACAGTACATCACATTTCCTCACATTGTAGTTACAGTAAGACTATAGACAAATCATTAGTGTCTCTTATTCCTTCCTGAGAGACGGTTCTTGGAATGAACATATTCATAAAGGAATGTTGTAGAGGACAATGAATACACAAACACTAGTCAAACCTGTCTGTGATATAAGCAGCCAGCTCTTCAGTTTCCATGACTTGGTCATAACCTGACATTAAATCCTATAACTCCTTATAAATAATGCAGTGTTCAAGTAAAGAATGACTCGGGTTGTTTTGCCAATCCACGATGACATAGGAGGGAAGTGTCACATGATCACCAATGGAACTTTGACCACTCTGAATAAAGATGACCGTAAGATAATGCCAGTCTAATCTTCTTAACAGTGAGCTCTCTCTCTCTGCCCATACAACCACAGCCAATCACACACACTAAAAACTCCCCTCTGGCAGACACGGGGGAAGTCTCATCAGATTGTACACGCATAAGTCAATTAAAGCCACAACCATTTCAACACTCCAAAAAACTGCTGGTGTCCTACAAGGTTCCCGGTGAGACGTTCTGGAAACGTCATTCCAACGTTCTCTCAAGGAACCATTCCTAAACTAAGACTTGGTGAAAGTGAAATGTAAAAGTATACATTATACGTAAAAACATTCTGAGTGAACAGCACTATCAATAAGCATTGTAAAAAAAAATGGGAAAAGTATGTAAACTGAGCATTATTCACAACCCACAAGAATTAATATTTCAAATACAACACTTCATTTCTGTCAAAATAGCCCTCCATTTAAATTACAGATACAGAACTTGGTACTGACATCACAATTCAGTATGAATAACCAATCAAATAAGTAAATCTACGAAAACCAGTCAAAGACAATTGTGATGGTGAGTGACACACTCTAAAAAGTGTATTTGGTAATGTAGCACAAGAAGGGCATTTCTTTACCACGTTACATTGCAATTTCAGCCTGTCTACTACAATACGTGAGGCGGTGAGTATTTGTGATTGTAAAATATATAGTGGGCGAAGCTGCCAAGATGTAGCACCGTAGGAACCATCCTGATCTCGCGAGCTCACATTCTGTATCCTTGTTTAGCGAAACAGAATGTGAGCTCGCGGGATCAGGATGGTTCGTACGAGGCTTAGCCAAGATGTAAAGAGCAAAAAACATACAGGTGTGAGCGCAATAACTATGTCATACAATGTCTAACGGTATCTTTCTTTACAACAACTTTACAACAATATCCATGGTACTACTGATAAGAGCTTTAATGGAAATATGAATAATACAATCCTCTGGAATGCATTCTAGATTTAGATTGAAATTTGCAACATAATACAATAAAGCTAATGCAGGATATTAGCCCGCTAGCAGTTTCTTTCTCTGCAGCACTATGCCACAACCCCTTGGCTATGGCTTTTAGTAGTTCGAAAATACTGTAATATCTAAAACAAGAATTGTTTGGTCCTTTCATCTAGCTCAGGGGTCTTCAACCTCGCACCCGAGTGGCGCAGCAGTCTAAGGCACTGCATCTCAGTGCAAGAGGTGTCACTACAGTCCCTGGTTCAAATTCAGGCTGTATCACATCCGGCCGTGACTGTGAGTCCCATAGGGCGGCGCACAATTGGCCCGGTGTCGTCTGGGTTTGTCTGGGTAGGCCGTCATTGTAAATAACAATTTGTTCTTAACTTACTTGCCTAGTTAAATAAAAAATTATTCTTCCCCAGGTACCCCCATCATACACTTGCTTTTCCCCCCAGCAAATGTGTGTAAACTCTAACATGGCCTATTAGCTAGAAAGGTAACTTCAAAAATGTTTTGGGGGCCATGTGTTCACAAAAACGAGTGTCCAAGACAAGAAAGCTTACCAGCGGGTGCTTTACCTACAGTATGTCAGATACTCCAGTGACTGTAATTAGCTCCAATGAGTGTAATTAGCCCCAATGAGTGTAATTAGCTCCAATGGGTGTAATCAGCTCCAATGAGTGTAATTAGCTCCAATGGGTGTAATCAGCTCCAATGAGTGTAATTAGCTCCAATGGGTGTAATTAGCCCCAATGGGTGTAATTAGCTCCAGTGACTGTAATTAGCTCCAGTGACTATAATTAGCTCCAATGAGTGTAATTAGCTCTAATGAGTGTAATTAGCTCTAATGAGTGTAACTAGCTCAATATTAGGAATAGAGAAATAAAGTTAAATAGAAAAATATTCTCCTCTTTTCTACTGTAGCTTTTTGTATATATATTATTGCGGACCCCCTGCAGTACTCCCGGTTGAATACCCCTGATCTAACTTTTGGATTTTATAGCCTGAAATGACATAAGCAACACAGAATGTCAAAAACTCCACCAAACTAAAGCGAAGTGTAAAGACCATCATCATGCTTGAAATGTCTAATAATACAGTATAAATCATACTCTGTAGTCAGCAGCATAAACATGTACAAACCAGTCTAATTTCTAGAAGCATAACTACATATCTTGCAATATTCTACTATGATTGTGTCATCCCTTGTGGAAGAAAAGTGGCATATCGTCAACTCAGCGATCAACTTAACAAATCAACCATACCTTATGATTAGGGCCCCGAGTTCTTCCTTGTCAGCTTATGTGGCCAGGAAAACCTCAGGGCCCTAATTGGTGTCTAAACCAATCCAATTATTTGGTTCTGTTAACCAATCCTAAATAAGGAAACATGGTGTTAAAAATAGAAAGGTCGACGGTGGCGGAGGAATACCCATGATCCTTGTGCTCTACCTCAACCGGGCAGAGAAGCAGCGCATGTACTCGGTCATCCAACGGTCATCCACCACGGCCAACTCCGACCGCCGTATCTTCTCCAGGTCGGCGGACCGTGCCCTCCTGCGGTCCACGTCCCAACAGCGTTTATCCGACTCCCGTCTGGTCTGAACGCATGCGTCAGATGTGCGACTCTGTGGAGAGAGAGAGGGGTGCCCGGGATGTTAGGGAAATGAGATAGGATAGGCGTTCGGCGCTCACCTCCGAAATACATACCACTCTTCTATTATTGATCGTTTCTGGGGGGGGTGTTGGATGATGAGCTACGCTTCTCTGGTATCCTTTCCATGAAGATGCCCCCCTATTTATTTTCCCTGACATAACTCGATCTTATTTGCAGATTATATGTTTGACGCACAGTAAGCCTGCATTACATAAGCTACACAGCTTTCATCCAGTATTCCTCTAATGCTAGCCTCTTCGGATCATTATACCCTGGCCTAAGAAACCAAATGCAAGCCTGGTACTGAAATAACATCAAATGGAATGAATATCAAAGCATTTTTACTAACCTCACATATGCCCAGCCTCTCTCTCACACACACACACACACACACACACACACACACACACACACACACACACACACACACACACACACACACACACACACACACACACACACACACACACACACACACACACACACACACACACACACACACACTCTTACCTGATTTGTAGACCTCCTAGCAGATGACGCGTGTCTCTCTGCCCAGTCGAGCCGGGGCGGAGGTTGTCTGTTCTCCTTCTCTGTGGTGATGGCTGGGGGCTGGCTCTTTGCTCTGGAGGGCTTCCTGACGGGCGCAGGCTTGATGTCGTCACAGGAATAGTCCCTTTGACATGGTTCTGAGCGAGGGACACGATGGCGGTGGCGACGCTTAGGCTCAGTCTTCACCGGCTCCTCGTCTGATGACGCCTTGTCTGCTGGTCCCTCATCTGTTGGCGTTTCAGCCACTGGACCATGTTGTACTACTGACCCGTTAACTGTCCCCTCATCTGGTTCGTTTAGGCCCCCATTCTCTATTACAGACTCTTTGAATGAGCAGAAAGTGATGTAGTTTTATTATACACTATACTGAGAAAAAAAGAAGAAACCCGCACACTGCTCTTGATAGTATCACTGCTCTTTTGTCAAAAGCTCTGACGAAGGCCGTGAGGCCGATACGGAAAGCTTATTAAAGATCTGTGATACTATTGAGAGTGGTGTGCGGGTTTCTTCTTTTTTTCACATTTTATTCAACTGTTACCATGCTCCTGCAAAAAAAGATAGCTCAGATGTGCGAGTGCCTTTTGAATTATACACTATACCAAACATTAGGAACACCTTCCTAATATTGAGTTGCACCCCTTTTGCCCTCAGCACAGCCTCAAATCATCGGGGCTTGGACTTTACAAGGTGTCGAAAGCGTTCACAGGGATGCTGGCCCGTTCAAAGGCACTTAAATATTTTGTCTTGCCCTTTCACCCTCTGAATGGCACACATACACAATCCACGTCTCAATTGTCTCAAGACTTAAAATCCTTCGTTGACCTGTCTTCATCTACACTGATTGAAGTGAATTTAACAAGTGACATCAATAAAGGATCCTAGCGTTCACCCGGATTCACCTGGTGATGATCCATCTATGTGATGGAAAGAGCAGGTGTTCCTAATGTTCTGTACACTCAGTATATAGACCTAACAAGTTAAGACCTTTTTTCTTTATGCATGTTTGTAGCTCAAAAGCATAGTCTACTGCAGGCCTTATTACAATAGGATCAACATTCAGGTGTATACAAGTATTTGCAATAGTAGAAGATAGATAGATACCTGTGGGTGGTAGTGCATCCAAGAGTGTAAACTCCTTGGCCTCCAATTCTGGTTCCCCATTCACAGGAGGAGGCTTCGGTTCCGGGCTCTCCCTTGATTCTGACTTCACTGGTGGTGTCAGAAGTTTGATGTCTAAAGGCGCGACTTTGTTCCTCACCTTGGGGGTGGACCGCCCACTGGCGCTGGTGTCTGACCCGGTCGAGATATCCCACCCCTCCCAGAACCACAGAGGTTTGTGAGCGTGTTCCATCACCCGCCTGGTCAACCTGTACTTCACCGAGTCCTCGTAGCACTTGGAAAACGTCTCCCATTTCGGCTCTTTGAATTTCTTCATGTACTCCGTACGGATTTTCTTAGTCACCATGATTCCTGTTACTGCTTAGGTCCAATTTTGATTAGCTCACAAACTATGGAGGAGGGGAGAAAATAGAAGTTTTATTACATACATACCCCTACGATGCAACAGTAACTAGGCCTATGTTTCTATAAGAGTGTAGAATGTGTCATTGTAGGCTGCTGGTGACAGTCCCACCACAGATCTGAAGCCTGTAGCAGCCCAGAGCAATCCAGTGCACCTGGGCCTTCTAGAATTACCTATCAGCATTTCCCTCCCTCGAATACAGTAACCCATGCCATCTGATGATTATCTTATAGGCTGGGCCCCATAATGCCCATCTGACGCTATAAATATACAGTCTATGTGTAGCAATAGCATCGTTATTACAATGTTATTTAGGCTTAGAATACTATAACATAATAGATGGGGATAGTGTAGGCCGTATGTAGCCTAGTTATGAAGTTTATTAAGAGCATTTCCATTCATAAACCAGCCACGGCCTAAATTGTTTCCCCGAAAGAAATCCGTTTTGTGGTTTATCTGCTGTTTCTGTTGCCCAAATATGGCGCAGCCGAGCCTGCTATTTGATTGAGGCAGACATTGCTGACGCCAATACGGCCGTCTTTATCAAAACACTGCACTGGTCTATCGCTACAGAAATGTTATTGTTAGCCCACATACCAAAAGTAATTTATTACATGTAAATACTTAAAGGCAATAGGGTGACGAAAACATGCACAGCTGGTGGCGTCGACGTTTGCTTCTACCTGCGCACTATAGTGGCTGTAAACACGACCAGAACAGGTTATTATCAGTGCGTATAAGCTTACCCCTCACCCGGACGTCATTATGGAGAATTACAGAACATCATAATTTTCACTTCAAGTATTCCTCCATTATAATTGCCCGTTGTCGCGCATATTTCGACATTGACTCGTCGTCCGAATATAGCCCTCTCAACCCTGGAATTAAATATGTTTCTCCATTAAAAGCTATAGAAAGTGCAGTGCGCATGTCCAGACAGCATGGTACTGGCGCGCCTCTCTTCCTAGGATGTATTTTATTCTTAGGCATGTAATTGCTTCAACAGGTGTCATCTTTTTTTATTTTTTTTTAGAAACAAGTAAAGATGTATAATGCAAATTCTGTGTGGGGGGTGTCAGCCTCAAATGTATTTTTTTCAGTTGTGAAATATTAAATGATTAGCCTGCTCATGTGATTTAAAATCAATATCAGTATTGGTATTGCAGTCGAATGGCCAAATTTGGTGACAAAGAAGATCTGCTGTGAGCAAGGGTTTGCTGCGACTACCTACCTAGTGAAAGAATGCTATGTCATTGTTTAGTATGAATCTAACACAGAAAATAAAATCAATCCCTCAGTTCAATAAATTACATGCAAATGTTTGTTAAATAGTTAGAGAGAATTCGTATTTTAGGCACATTGATAATATTATTGTAAAAGAGAGTTAATATTACGAACGCGGTCTGGCTCAATGATTTATATCCATGGGGCGGCAGGGAGGCTAGTGGTTAGAGCGTGTCCCCGAGATGACAAGGTAATATGTCGCTCTGCCTCTGAACAAGGCAGTTACCCCACTTGTTCCTAGGCCGTCATTGAAAATACGAATGTGTTCTTAACTGACTTGCCTAGTAAAATAAATCCAGGACATTGTTTGTCTTGTCAGGGACGTTTAGAACAATTTCCTTCAACACTTGTTGGCCTACTTGAGCTCATTGTTTGTCCTTCCAGTTCCAGATAGTCATATTGGCCCTTGTTCTTCATAACATTGAAAGGCATCCAAATTGAAAGTGTCTCATAATGTTTAGGCTATTTATGTTGCTATGTGCCAAAAATGAATTAATCTTTACCCTAATGGGTTTTTAATAGTTGCGCATCATAAAACGCACACCAATGCCTATTGTAAGTGTTGATTGTGTTGTAATGCACCTCAAAATAACAAAATAACAGAAACACGTTTGAAAATAGATGGTTTTTATTTCCTATGTGGATCTCTTGATGGTTAGTAGTTGATAATGTTTGGCTCGAGTACAGATGGCACGTACTTCTGAGCCAATATCGGGTAACCAGAGAAAACAACGTTGTGGTCACCCTCTGTCCCCAAAACAGACTGTGCTCACCAAAAAATACCAAATGATGGACGGTCAATAAATAACATTTATGTACATTTTACATTCACATGTTGGTATTTTTCCTCACATGTCGTGATGTTAACGTCATTCTCTCCGTTTTGCTGAGCTTTCGCTGTTACAATGTAACAGTTGTATAAAGTTGTCCCTTGATCGCAAGGCGGTGTGCCGTTGTTTCTTGGATCCTGAGCGAGATGTTGACAATGCATTTAGAAGCACTTGCGGTGGACAATGCTGGGGCCTGCCTCGTCGTATTCCTGCTTGGTGATCCACATAGCCTGGAAAGTGGACAGGGAAGCCAGGATGGAGCCACCGATCCAGACGGAGTATTTACGCTCAGGTGGGGCAATGATCTATGCCAAGTGAGAAAAGCAGTATTAGATACTGGGTACCATAGGTAACACAATGACAATGAAACAATTATGCAGACCAATGGCATCTATTTGAACTATTTTACTGTGCGTAAATGTATTGTTTATTTGTAATTACCTTGATCTTCATGGTGCTGGGGGCCAGGGCAGTGATCTCCTTCTGCATACGGTCAGCAATACCAGGGTACATTGTGGTACCCCCGGAAAGCACATTGTTGGCGTACAGGTCCTTACGGATGTCAATGTCGCACTTCATGATGCTGTTGTAGGCAGTCTCATGAATACCAGCGGACTCCATACCTGTGCAGGTATGCAAAGATCAATATTCAACCACTCTTTAGGCCGAATATTTTATGTTGGATTATATTATAGGCCTTTAACGGTAAATACGCACCAATGAAGGAAGGCTGGAAGAGGGTCTCTGGGCAACGGAAACGCTCGTTACCGATGGTGATGACCTGACCGTCGGGAAGCTCGTAGCTCTTCTCCAGGGAGGAGGAGGAGGCGGCGGTGGCCATTTCATTCTCGAAGTCCAGGGCGACATAGCACAGCTTCTCCTTAATGTCACGCACGATCTCACGCTCGGCTGAAATGAAACATTTCCGTTAATGCGTAAAAGTATACCCGTGCGTCTTGCGCTTTTGTGCGTAAAACGTTCTAATACTTTAAATTGACCAAACAAGCATATCTGTGCAAAAACACAAAGTTCATGCTCACCGGTTGTGACGAAAGAGTAGCCACGCTCGGTCAGGATCTTCATGAGGTAGTCAGTCAGATCGCGACCAGCCAGATCCAGACGCATGATGGCGTGGGGGAGAGCGTAACCCTCATAGATGGGGACGTTGTGGGTCACACCATCACCGGAGTCCAGCACAATACCTAAACACAGAAAACACCACAATTCAGTAAAGCAGACAACCCAAACACCAACAACTTGAAATACAAATAGCGGGTTGTGTGCGGGGGAAAGGCGTGCATGGGGCAAATTCTTACCGGTGGTACGACCGGAAGCGTACAGGGACAGGACAGCCTGGATGGCCACATACATGGCGGGAACGTTGAAGGTCTCGAACATGATCTGTGTCATCTTCTCTCTGTTGGCCTTGGGGTTCAGGGGGGCCTCAGTGAGCAGGGTGGGGTGCTCCTCGGGGGCCACGCGCAGCTCGTTGTAGAAGGTGTGGTGCCAGATCTTCTCCATGTCGTCCCAGTTAGTGATGATACCGTGCTCGATGGGGTACTTCAGGGTCAGGATACCCCTCTTGCTCTGAGCTTCATCTCCTACGTAGGAGTCCTTCTGACCCATACCCACCATCACACCCTGGAAGAGACAGAACAAGCCCATTGAGACACCGACAAGGACATGGCGCACACAAGTACTAACAACTACACATTACCATCTAACGGTACACTACACATTGGATACTAAAACGAAACGTCACACCTGACAAATTACACGTTAGCACTAGTAAACTATACCTAAATGCATTTTTGAACTTGAATTCGTGTATATTTGCCAATATGTGTTTTACGCATATCTTTGTACTTTGGATATCATAGTAGGCTATATCGTGAAACAAGGTATGGTGCCTTCATTCACATAACTATCCATACCTAGGAGTGGTGCTTTTACGTACCTGGTGACGAGGGCGACCGACAATGGAGGGGAAGACAGCCCTGGGGGCGTCGTCACCGGCGAAGCCAGCCTTGACCAGTCCGGAGCCATTGTCGCACACAAGAGCGGTAGTCTCGTCGTCGTCACACATCTTGGTGGGTTCTGAGACAATGTGCAAAAGGAACACACGTTTATCATACTGTAAGTAGCCTCCTTACTGCAAGATCTCTCACTGACATTACGCATCTACATTCTGTGCGTAAAAACGACATTCTGTGCGTAAAAACGATACTTTCGGATGTGTTGCTGATGCATCATGGATGCCCACTGAAGATTATCCACTCGTAACCAATTTTCACACAGAAAGAATCACATTACACTGAGAGTTGACCAAGAATGCCATCAGACATATTAGGTTGCCTACACCAGTGGTTCCAAAGTGGGGTCCACAATGTATGTTCTTAACCCTTAGATTACAGGTGCCAAACTCATTCTACGGAGGGCCGAGTGTCTGCTGGTTTTAAATCCTTCCTTGTACTCGATTGATGAATCAAGGTCACTAATTAGTAAAGAACTCCCCTCAACTGGTTGTCTAGGTCTTAATTAGAATGAGAGAAAAAAAACCTGCTGACACTAGGCCCTCCATGGAATGAGATTGACATCCCTGCATTAGATGCACTACAGTACTCCATCAATTATCAATTTTTTCAACGAAATTATTATTGTATTCCCCCAAAATATTGTATTCCCCAATATTTAAGCTTTATACTGCCTAATTATTTCACTACCCCATGGTCATGCACTGCAGAAGTCATAGTAAAACTGCTTGTAATACTATTTCTATCGCACTCTAAAGAGTTGTGTTCACGAGTATGACAGAAATAACTTTGGTAACGTTGGTAACCAGTTTATAATAGTAATAAGGCACCTCAGGGGTGTGTGGTATATAGCCAATATACCACAGCTAAGGGCTGTGTCCAGGCACTCCACGTTGCATATTTCATAAGAACAGCCGTTAGCCGTGGTATATTGGCCATATACCACCCCACCTCAGGTCTTATTGCTTAAATATGACACGGTAGTCTGACACGGTGGTCTCGGTAATTTTACCAAAGTGATCATGATAACGTTAGACTGCATATTATACAATGACCACAAACGTTTCAACAATCGTTCCATGGAGTGATTTTACATTACGAAAACGTTTTCTATTAATAAGGCTTTCAGGTAAGGCACTATAAACCTGTCGATCATCTGGTTAAATAGATCAACAATCAATACACACATTGGATAACCTATCATATAGGGTAGCCTATAAGCATGTAATGCAGTCGTTCCAGGAACTTTTGATTCAATACAAAGTTGTGGATCTCTTTCTTTCTCTCGCTCTCTACTGACATAACAGGTTTTCCAATATCAAGTAGACCAATTCAATATTTTGTCTGATATTATCTTAATATATCAAATTAACTACCAAAATGTAATTTCAAATCATTTTATCTCAAAGACCAATTATCATTTATCAATTAAATCAACATGCTTTTTTTTACAAGCACGCATTAGCCTACATTATGCAGTTAGACTAATGTATCAAATCAAATTCATTTTCATCCAATTCTTCTATTATTATAATAATAATTTGACAGCCAGGTGTAATCTGTTTAGTTTACGAAAGTAGGCTAAAAGTTCAACTGAGTCGGTTATTGGCTGCCAAGTTTCACCGACTGTCACAATACTGTGTAGATTATCTTTGATTTGTTTAATTCCTTATCCAGAGTCCATGATGTAATGTCCCAGAGAGAGAAAAAAATCCACTCCTCGTATTGACCTCCTCGTGCAGCAGCGTGGTCTAATATTCCACGGGCTCGTTCTCTTACCTGGTTTTCTTTTAGAAGAAGCTCAGTTACAGACCTTTACCACTGCTGGTTCCAGCTAAGGACTGACAGCAACCGCCGTCAACCTTATATACCCGACGCCATCCACCTTTTTTCGTCTCCTGACAACCATTAGGAATGCCCATCTATTCCACAGGAATTCTCCCGACCCATTCATCCATATTTGGTTCTTGGGACGGGTGCGCACCGGACACTCCCGTAGACGAGCGCTGAAGAGCTCAGGGTCGCCCTTCGTAATGCGCAGGACGGTCCATATATGGAGAGGTAGTCCCGAATCCAAACTGTAGCGCTCGGCCCGTGTATGGAGAGCCAAGGGGTGTAATCCGTCGGACTCCAGCATGGCATCTTGAACACAGGCGCGCTTTGACGCAGGACTACACACGTCCATATTCCCCGTTCTATGACAGCATGCAGTGCAAAATCATTCAATGATGCAAGGATATTGACTGTGGCATTATGTTTTTCCGTTCATCTCTTTGCAAATGACTTGCTTTCCTGAGCGCACCTCGTCAAGGTAGCCCATATTCTATTCATGTTATTTCATTGGTTTATGTTGATTCCTTTACAGCTAGAGCAGGCGCGATTCTATAAAGGGTTGTTTAATGGAACACTACAAGTTATTGAACAATGAATATCTCGGTATATTTTACCCGGTTCTTTGTCAGATCCATGTTATTTTAATTGATTTAAGAACATGTTAAGTATAGTATCTTTTTTTTTTGTGGGGGTGGGGGAGTTGTCTCTCAAATGGTATTTCAAAGATGTATGTGTAGCTGTTAGTCTAGTTATCTTTTTTATACTAAAAGTTTGAAACACATTCTGCCATTAAAATCTCAAACTTCATGGAACATAATTAACATGGACTTTATTCTCCAGCATCAACATCGGCAAGTAAGAGAGGGGGGAAGTTGTATCAAGTTTGAGATGGGGGCGTTTCGTGTGGTAGCTGGTCACTTGTAACTTCCGCATTTACTAACAGTGGCCATGGTCTGGTTTCTCTGAACAGGGGGTAGGTGAAAGCAGATAGGACCCTAGCCATGCAGCCCAACAGCTGCAGCCAGCCACCAAGGCATGAACAATTCCTTTTTTGTAGCCCAGACTTTAAAAAAAAGTGCCTCTATAAACTGATATGTTTGTCCAACTGCTCACTCATCACTGCCAAGGTATCCAACTAAATGTACTTGTGGAAAGGTATTTTACTACAAGAAAACAAAATGTTTAAAATTGCATGTCATTATCCAACTGGTCCCTATAATATATCTGAGCTTTGTTAGGCATGTTATTGATGGGATAGCCTACTTCATATACCAATATTAACATTTTGACATTTGTCATTTAACGGACGCTCTTATCCAGAGCGACTTACAGTAGTGAGTGCAAACATTTTTGTACTGGTCTCCCGTGGGAATCAAACCCACAACCCTGGCGTTGCAAGCGCCATGGGGGACCAATACTCAGGCTCGTAAAAGTTATCTCCATACCAACCAGACACAACAACCCCATCCATGGAGGCATTCTACAAGCCAGACAGGAAGTCCTGTGATCAAATATTCAGCAGAAGCCTGGCTTCCAAACCTGGAGCTCTTGACACAAACAAACTGTCAAAGATCTGTGAAAGTTTCTACCAGGTAGTTAGTCACCATCCCTATGACAACTGCTCAAAATAGTAAATCAAGACTATTGAGAAGGTTTGAAAAGGTATGCTTAGAAGCCAATCAAAACCTATTGGCACACCTTCTCTGAGGGAGTTCTTTCAATCCCACCCCATATAGGGCTACTGAACTTTCAATCCCACCCCATATAGGGCTACTGAACTTTCAATCCCACCCCATATAGGGCTACTGAACTTTCAATCCCACCCCATATAGGGCTACTGAACTTTCAATCCCACCCCATATAGGGCTACTGAACTTTCAATCCCACCCCATATAGGGCTACTGAACTTTCAATCCCACCCCATATAGGGCTACTGAACTTTCAATCCCACCCCATATAGGGCTACTGAACTTTCAATCCCACCCCATATAGGGCTACTGAACTTTCAATCCCACCCCATATAGGGCTACTGAACTTTCAATCCCCCTCCCCACATAAAGACGGTGGCTGTAATTTATTGTGTATGTCCCTAATTTAACCTCCATTTTCTATTTTTAGGACAAGACAGAGGCCATCTGCTTCTGCCATCAGTGAAAGTGGATCAGTTGCAGACTCCTCAAAGGGTTGGAGGGACACTTGAGGAGTCAGGCCCCGCTATTTAAACAAGAAACCAATACAGTTGGCAATGTAGGCCACAAGCACCCAATGGCTTGCTGCAGAAACCCAATAGCCGTTCACGGCACGTTAGTCAATGCCCGTGGCTTGTGGTCGAGATGGATGTTGTGTTCATTTCGAGCGGCTAGTCTAGGTATATTTTCCACGAGGTGTGTACTGTTTCATCTACCTGGTCATAGCCTTACAGCTCCACCTTAATCCATGACATATACTCTCCTGACTTTTACTCAAGCAATTATCACAGGAGATCTAGATGTATTGGAGGTCCAGGATGTGTATCTACATATGTTGCCATTTCCCAGGTTATCGAGGTAAAGGAAATAAAACAACACATTTATTTTTTCAAAAAACTTAAAGCAGTCTTTTGTGAATGCCAAAATCAAAAGAACAGAACATTTAAAGAAATATGACATTTATTTTCGAAATTGCAACACGTTATCTTTTTGTCAAACAAACAGTACAAATGGAAAGAAAGGAACAAACCAAGTGCAACCTGGGAGACATAGTTGTGAAAGGGGTCAGGGGTCATCAGATCTGTGCTTGCAGGTAATGTTCATAGTTGGCCCGCAGTACAAACTCAAAAGTGGGCTTTGATTTCAAAGCCTCCATCTCATCCAGCTGAAGAAGGTCTTTGACGTCAGGAAGGTAGGTCTGTAGAGGAACACCTGGAAAACAACAAGAGAACACATTCTGAATAGGTTGAGAGGGTCATAAAGCGGTACATAATAAACAGAGCAGTGACACTCAATACCCCTTTTCAATATTTTGTCATTAATAAAGACATTTTTTTTTACAACAATTCAACAATCTCCTAAATATCTCTTAAGCAACTCTTCAAATGTGTTGTTTCCACGCAAATTAACTGTTGAGAATAAAGTGAAATCCTTTAGTCAGACACCAGGCCAAAATGGCTACTGCAGTGCTTACCTTCTTGTATCAGCTTGAGGAGGATCTTGACAAAAATGCTGTCCTTGGCTGCCTCCAGAGGGTCATCGTTCCCATCAGCAGACAACCAACTGTGAGCAACACAGCGAAAAGGAAGCTCAATGCAAACTTACAATAACAACAATAATGCGTATTCATGCATTGCATTCACTATAGAAAGCACACTTGACAACAAACTAAATGTAAGAAGTGTCAAACAGTGTACTTACACCTATCCAATCCTTTCAGATTTGGAATGAGGAAATTAGCAAGAAAGGGAGTAAGAGTGAGATATTGGAAGGATTAGGGCCATTGAGCGGTACTTACTCGTCTTTCTTGAGGGCCTTGCAGAAGATCTCACACTTGAGTCCCTCAATGTCCACAGCGTCCTCCTGCAACAAGAATATGCCCCATATCAGTGAACCCTGACATACCTGATTAATCAACCTTGAGCTAAGGATTCATGCTAGCGGCAGTAGGACTACCTCGTCTATGTACTCCAGTAGATCCAGAGCCTTCTTGAAGTCATACTCATTGGCTCGTCGGTTGTCATCACAAATATACAGCTGGTGAGAAAATAGTTAAATTAGGTCAGTCCATTGGTAATTGTAAGAGTTGTATTTCGGGGTTCAGTTGGTGACAGGGAGGATAGATGTGTGTGTTGTATTGTCATCATGTGTCTGTGTGGTGGCAGGTATGTGGATTTATGTAGAGTTACTGGTTGTGCGACTGCGAGTGTGGTCTACTTAAGCAATAAGCATGAGTGGGTGTGGTATATGGAATCTTAGTTTAGTCCTAGCTTGAGATATAACAAAAAAAATGTTATCCCATAATGGGTATCAATGTATGATGTGGTATACGGCCAATATACCACGGCTAACAGCTATTATGCATAACGCAACACAGAGTGCCTGGATACCGCCCTTAGCCATGGTATATTGGCCATATATCACAAACCCCCGAGGTGCCTTACAGATATTAGAAAACTGGCTACCAACGTAATTAGAGCAGCAAAAATTAATGTTTTGTCATCCCCCTGGTATAAGGTCAGATATACCACGGCTGTCAGCCAAATCAGCATTCAGGGCTCGAACCACCCAGTTTATAATGGTGCTTTGGTAAGGTTGTCTGTGTTGGGGGTTACGTGGTCATGTGAGTGGTCCACTGATGTGTGTTCCTACATTAATAAGGTTGTGAGCGCTGAGCAGGGGCATGGTGTCGGGGTTCTGTTGTTTCTCCTCCAGCAGCTGTTTGGGCAGAGTCTCCTGGTGCAGCAGGAACCGCTCCTGCTCGACCATTTCTGTAGGATGACAAAGAAAACACTGGTGATATCCCTGCAGAACTCACCAATTAGACACCCTCCAGCGAACAGAGGTTTCCTTGCTTCTTTTGCATCAAATAGTGTCCGTCGTCTTAGGGAAAAATACTAACATACTTTAAAATACATGTTCATAACTCCCATTGACAATAATGTATGATTTAAGTGAGAAATAAGCAGAAGTATCTCAAGTAGCCCCTTACCGTCTACATGTTTCTTCATCACAGCCTCAGGCATGTCTGATGCCAGGGCAGTCAGTTTACTGAGAGCCAACAGGGTCTTCTTCTTCACAAAGTAACGTGTCTCCATGTTGGCCTGGCCATACAGGGTTTTGTAAGCCTGTGGAGAGAGAGCGATGGTCAAACAAATATCACAAATGCAACACTGTTTCTTTAACATTGGAAACTGCACTATGCAACTGCCAAACTACGGTATGTCTTTTCATAAGACGCGGCATGTTCACAAGTTAGCTACTAAGGTCAACTGATGTGTGTGTGTGTCTGTGTATGAGAGAGTGTGTGTGTGTGTGTGTTCCACTTACACTGCTGAAGTCATGGACGTGGATGTGGTGCAGCCAGCTGAGGTGTTCGTGGGACTGCAGGAAGCTGGCCAGCTGCTGGTGCTGGGCGATGGGCTGGGAGAGCAGCTTGCCCCTCTTCCCCTTCTCCATGTACCAGCGGAACAGGAAGTCCGCAAAGTTCTACAGGAAGTGACATGGAAATTAAATGAAACACGCAGCATCTATGGAATCTTAGTTTAGTCCTAGCTTGAGATACAAAAAAAATATAGATGTTATCCCATAATGGGTATCAATGTATGATTTACATGCGCAGTCTGAGTAACGGCAGGTAGGCTAGCGGTTAAGTGCGTTGGGCCACTAACCAAAAGATTGTTGGTTTGAATCCCCGAGCCGACTAGGTGAAAATCTGTCTATGTGCCCTTGAGCAAGGCACTTAATCCTAATTGCTCCTGTAAGTCACTCTGGATAAGAGGGTCTGCTAAATAACAAAAAATGTGACATGCACATATCCCTTGTTAGTGCCAGATTTGATAAAACACCAGTGATAAAATTGGATCGTGTTTAGTACGGCACACAGTAGCAAAACATTTTGCCACAACAACCAAAAACCTGTGTTCTTATTGGACCAGTTCAAGTAGTACCTCCCCATTTAAAAAATTCTCCACCTAATGAACACCACCCTAGTTTTAGAGGATTAGTGTCGAACCTGGTCGGCGAACTTGGCCATGTAGTGCTGCAGTCTGTTTTGGTTGTCAGTCTGCTCACACATCTGGACCAGGATGTCAAAGTCACAGTACTTCTCTGCCAGTGCCGCCACCCACTGGTACTGACCCAGTTCCACTGGAACATAAACAAAAGTTAATACCCTTAATATTATTTAAGTGTACATAATACCTTTATAATGGATGTAATAAGCAGTCAGACTTATAATTTATGAAAAATATCAGCCAGATTTAGCTATAAAATGTGTAATTCCACTGAAAGGATTCAGATAAAAATGATTTTGTATTCCAAAATGGCTTGACCTGGTAACCAAATACTCAAGCCAAAATGTCCACCCGGTATTTTGCGTTAAATCTCCACTCACACAGTGGTGCGAGCAGTTCAGAGCGGCGCTGCGTGTACTCCATCTCCAGGGTGTTGTAGCGGTCCTGCTGGCCCGGGCGGCCCGGTCTCAGTGAGGTCAGCTGGGCAACGTAGCCTCCCAGGAGCACGTCCAGCAGCGCTGCCAGCTGCTCGTTCAGGCCATTGCGCAGCTCAGAGTCGGCGTGAGGGTACACGTCACGCAGGATCACCTCGTGCTGGCGGGCGATGACGGTGCGAACCCCTCCCAGACCGCTAGAGGCTGTGGGGAGAGAAAGAGACAGGTTTGGGGATTAAGGGCGCAACTCAATTGTCTTACGTTTGGGAGACTTCGAAATTCTTCTCCTTCATCGCAGTGAAAGGGATCTAGCATATCGCTTTCACCTATCCTGTCTTTTCAGATCAGTTGACATTAACAAAAGGAGACAAGGCGTTATAAGAAGTTACTTTTGACTACTATGTGCATGTGTGTGTTCAACAGGGAATGTACCGGTCCATGGGATGTATTCTGGCTCGGCAGGGGTGCTCTCTGAGGCTCTGTACAGTGAGGCCTTGGTGTCTCTGTACTGACCAGCAGCCTGCAGCATGTCCTGCAATACAACACACAAACGTACACAAATTACTGACTGTGCCATCACAAGAAATACAACCTCACACGCAACATGACTTAGATATATGAACAAAAATATAAAAACGCTAGAGGCAACAATTTCAATGATTTTACTGAGTTACAGTTCATATAAGGATATCAGTCGATTTAAATAAATTCATTAGGCCCTAATCTATGGAATTCACATGACTGGGCAGGGGCACAGCCATGGGTGGTCATAGGCCCAGCACAAGGTGCACCTGTGTAATGGTCATGCCATTTAATCATATTTTTGATATGCCACAGCTGTCAGGTGGATGGATTATCTGGGCAAAGAAAAAATGCTCACTAACAGGAACATAAACAAATTAGAGAGAAATAAAGTTTTTGTGCGTATGGAACATTTCTAGGACCTTTTATTTCAGCTCATGGACCAATATTTTAAATGTTGGGCTAATATTTTTACTCAGTGTATATACAGTGCATTCGGAATGTATTCTGACCCCTTGACTTTTCCAGTCTTGTTCAAAAATGTATACAATTATTTTTTGTTCCTCATTAATCTACACACAATACCCCATAATGACAAAGCGAAAACAGGTTAAGAAATGTTTGCAAATGTATGAAAAATAAAACACCTTATTTACATAAGTATTCAGACCCTTTGCTATGAGACTTGAAAATTGACAGAGTTCCTCTGTGGAGATGGGAGAACCTTCCAGAAAGACAACCATCTCTGCAGCACTCTACCAATCAGGCCTTTATGGTAGGGTGGCCAGATGGAAGCCTTTCCTCAGTAAAAAGGCACATGACAGCCCACTTGGAGTTTGAAAAAAGGCACCTAAAGGACTCTGACCATGAGAAACAAGATTCTCTGTGCAGTGACGCTCCCCATCCAACCTGACAGAGCTTGTGAGGATCTGCAGAGAAGAATGGGAGAAACTCCCCAAATACAGGTGTGCCAAGCTTCTAGCGCCATACCCAAGAAGACTCAGGGCTGTAATCGCTGCCAATGGTGCTTCAACAAAGTACGGAGTAAAGGGTCTGAATACTTATGTAAATGTGATCGTTTTTTTGTTTGTTGACATTTGCAAAAATGTATACAAACCTCTATTTGCTTTCTCATTATGGAGTATTATGTTTAGATTGACTAGTGGGAAAAAAAACATACATTTTTAAATTTTAGAATAACGCTAATGTAACAAAAATAAAATTTGAAATGTGGAAAAAGTCAAGGGGTCTGAATACTTTCCGAATGCACTCTAGATACACAGTATATAGAAGCACACCATATGATCAAAAGACAACCATACACATGCATGGGAGACTAACACTATGGATGTGGATACAGAGAGCCTGCACTGCCTGTGTTGTGTACCTTGATGATAGTGTTGACACTGAGCACCACTTCAGCCCACTTCACAGAGTCCACAGGGTTCTCCTTCAAAGTCCTCTCCTCCTCTTCTAGTAGACACTCAAAGACTGAGGAGATCTGAGACACCTACACACACACACACACACCTTAATAACCTCACCTGAGGCCTAAGACAGAAGCTTCCCACAATCCCAAAGCTAATGTTTTGGAATTTACAAAATGATTTGATGATTTGAATTGGAATCTCAAATCATCTAAATTGTGTGAAGACCCCGACTCTGCTGGGGATATTATCTCTGTCATTGTCACTAGACCCCAACTCTGCTGGGGATATGATCTCCGTCATTGTCACCTCTCTGAAGAAGACGTCTGCGGCCGTGAGGCTGGTGGACACGGTTGCGTTGCTCTTCCTCAAGGCAATGAGGATGGCACGATTGACCAGCTCGCCGTGCTTGGCGTGGTGGTTCTTCAGCGTCATGGCCGCCTGTAGCTTCTCGGCGTGCTCGCACAGCAACAGGCGCGTCGCCATGGGAGACGAGCGCACCGCGGTCTGGCCCAGCCGGTCCAGGAGACCCACCTGTGGGGGATGGGGGGATGGAGTGGGGGAGAGAGCAAGTAGAAGAGAGTAGGATACAGGGGTGGGGAGAAACGAGGTAAGGTCGTTGAACTCAGTCATGACATATCAGTTTTTATTCATAGATCTGTAAGGAGCCCTGGAATGAAGTCCGATCCCACGGTGACACATAGCATTAGAATTATTCCGGATGAAACTGGACTGAAATATATTTCTATGCAGGTGGCCCACCTGTAGCAGGAAGTCCATGAAGCAGCCGTGGGCCTTCATCTTGTCCTCTAGCTGGTGGAGGATGATGAGGGAGGTCAGGGGGAAGCCAGCACTCTCTGGAAACGACAACACAGAAACAAGGTCACTTCTATGTGAAACAATATATTCAATCATTTAGATAGAAAAGAACTACAGATTTCCATGTCTTCGCCTGTCTACATTTCTCTCCCTCTTTCTGTTCTCTTTCCCTTGCTTCCCCTCCCTCCCTCCCTTCCTCCCACCGTCAGGGACAGACTCGGCCCAGCGGGGGTCTGAGGCTGGGTAGTCATCCACCAGGTCCAGGTTGATCCGGGTCACCACCAGGTCCAGCTCCCCGCCCACCTCCCCGTCTCCGTCCCCCTCCGGGGGGAACAGCTCGTCTGTCATGGTCTGGGCCCCCACCAGGTCATTCCTGACAAACACAACAGTTACGTTCTACTCACAACATTATAAGGTAAACTCAATAGTAACAATGTGTATTGCTTAGATCATTTAACCAGGTAATTCCCGAAAACACAAAATAATTTTACATAATTACTTAGTGGTACTTATTTGAAGTGTACACACCCCATTCACTCTGTCTACATGTACATTCTCTCACACACACTCACTCAAATACTCCTTCCCTCTTTCTGTAAAAAAAAAACTCAGAGCCCTGCGCCCTCATTTGGCAGTAACAGCTGGTCGAGCTTAACAACAACAGGGCAGATGCAATCACAGAGAGCAAGTAATTACACAGACCTAAATCCACATCGTCCTCAACGCGGGGACAGTTTTTTAGGGGAGGAACAAACAAATTCCCTTGTTTTAGAACGGAGGTCTGTGTCACTGTCAATAAAACTTCAGCAATTGGGGCCAACGTCACACAATCTTTCTGCAGACTTTACCGGCAGAACTGCAGAAACGCTGCTTTTAGGAGTTTGGTTTTGTCCTCTTGCGCTACAGGCTCCATCCTAGTCGGAGTCTCTATAGCAGTTGCCTTGAAACAAAAAAAGGGTCAATTCATAAATAACGTACGTCATAAAACAATGTGTACTCACCAATTACGTAAAAATAATGAAAATGAAAAAAGAAAAAAAAAAGTTAAACATTGCTAGTTCACCAATTTAATGGCATTTCATTATTCACACAGGTCAATTGGTGACCCCGTTCTATATCAGAGACCTGGCACTGCTTTAATTCATCTCACTCTACCTCAGGGCCGGCCCCAGCCAGGGAGAAGCAGAGGGAGTCCTCCATGGTCTCAGGCAGCATGGAGGCACTCTCTCTGGCCACCACGGCCACCAGACCACTGTTCTGGGAGAAGAACACCGGCAGGTTGGCACAGCAGCCCCCACCACGCAGACGGTCACCTGGAGAGATGAAGGAGGACGGTGAGAATAGAAACATGGGAGGCGAGTCAAGTCATATTGCCCATTCATGAAAATGGATAGTGAGCTAAAAAGACACAAAAAAAAAGGTTGATGATATTATTGTGGTAACTATGAATTACGGAGAGCTGTTGCAGCCATCTACACCATTCAACTCATCAATACCATTCAGTTTAAAACATCGGGAGCATGTCAACAGTCGAAAGGCTTCCTCTTCTTGTACATTTTGTTATTAAGAAAATGAGATTAGATGAGGAAATGGGCCAACTTTAAACTATTGAGAGGCACCCAATGTCCTCTAACGTTGAGTCCATTATCCAGGTCTCTTACCAGGTGTGTTGAAGGGGATCTTCTCCTCAGGTAGACCTCCTCTGCCGGTACCGGTGGAGCAGGCAAACACCAGCTCCTCGTTGTACAGGAAGGCAGCAGGGCTGGAGGCCCGTGGTAACATCAGCCTCATGGCCTGGAGAGCATCCTCACTCTGAGGGGAATAACACAACATATCAACCGTTAGACAAAAACATTGACATTTAAACTGAAGGAAGACCAATTTGGTTGATATTTTCATGTCTGAAAAATTGCATTCCAAATGCGTGAAGTCTTGAGCTTTTTTAGAGAAAGTCTACTTAAGGAACATATTGCCACTTTCAAACTCATTAAAAAATAAAAATAAACATTTTGTGAATCATAATACACAATTTAAGTTGAAGCCCAATTGAGTGAAGACTGACCTGGAAGGGGGGGTTGTACTTGGTGACCTCCACAGAGAGCTCATCAGAAATGTTGTTGCCGTTGTCCAGCAGGGTGACCAGGCAGAAGTAGGCCAGGCAGGGGGAGTCTGAGGGGTGCCAGGCTGCCGCCAACACTACCAGGCCATCCCTGGAAAACAAAATTATAGTCAGAAGTATGTAGAATCATAAAAAGTTGCAGTCACCAGCTGACTATTACATCAAATCACGTAGTGAGATAAATACACATCCAGAAACCGAGATGAGAGCTCGACTTACTGGCTCAGTTGCATGTCCATGTAGGTAACGTTCACTCCTTCCTTGATTTCCTCATAGTTGCTCTCTGACCCCTGATAGATGGTGAGAGAAAACAGGTCATGCCTTCAGGACAATCATCCAATCTATAGGTAACTACCAAAATATAGGAAACACCAACTTAAGTGTCTTAATAGGGCGTTGGGCCACCACGAGCTGCCTGAAAAGCGTCAATGCACCTTGGTATAGATTCTACAAGTGTCTGGAACACTATTGCAGGGATGCAAAACCATTTTCCCCCAATAAATTCCATAATTTGGTGTTTTGTTGACAGTGGTGGAAAACACTGTCTCAGGCATCGCTCCGGGATCTGATATAAGTGTTCAATTGGGTTGAGATCTGGTGACTGAGACACACACACACACACTTTAAACCCCCTAAACTCCTTTGATACCCCTCTTTCAAAGTAACTGAGATCTCTTCTAGCCACAGTAACCAAAATGGCTAAGCATGATATGTTAACTCAGGAAGCACATGATTTGTGTCCCTCATTTACTCTAGTGTTTCCTTTATTTTGACAGTTACCTGTACAACCAAGAGGACGGTTCACCTCAAAGTAACGCCCCGTGATTTAACGCAACCTGACATAAAGTAACGCAACACAACATTCATGTAAAGTGTTGCTCTGCTTACCCAGATGGCGTCGGCGACACTCTCCGTCAGAGCGCGGCTGGAGTCCCAGCTGAGGACCTGGTGCTCTGTGACCTCATCCACCTCCCATTTACTGAGCCCACAGGAGGTCAGAGTATACAGGCAGCCCGTCTCGCCCACCCACAGAACACTGTGGAGCTACAGAGGGAGGAGAGGGTCTGTGAGCTGATATCACCATATTACCAATTAATGACTATAATTTGGGGATTCATAGGACTCCACTAGAAGAAACGTGCATTGTTGTTGGTGAGCGGGGCGCGCATGCCAAACAGGCTGGAGACGCGGCGTCCGATGCCGGAGAGCACCCCCTGGCCCTGCTGTAGCGCCCTCTGCAGCAGCTTCCCGGAGGGGTCCGTCCCGAGGCGCATCATCTGGCCCTTGTAGGATGACACGATGAAACTACCCCCCTGAGGTTAAAGAGGGATGGTGGGATGAGGGAGGAGAGGAAGTGGGATGAAATCAACAGCACATAATGTTTAATCAGATAAATATGTTCAAAATGTATGTGTGCTACCGTTTTACACACAATTTGTTGGCAATTCTCAATCCACTAATAATGAGAACCTGCTCTATACATCTTTATCTGTGATTGAGGAGCAGCTTTGTAATCAAAACAAGAACAACGCATCCACAACATAACAACTTACCCTAACAGCCACAACAAAGTTGCAGAGGTTTTCGCCCATGTCGACCACAGTCTCAGTGTAATTCCCCTCGTGGGCCAAACTGGGCCAGAACCGGGCTGTTCCCTCTGGAGCCACCGCCATGACAGAGATGGACTGAGTATTCAAGAAAAAGTCCCACAACAGTAAACAACCACGACTGATGGTGAGTCGATTGGAATTTCAGTTCAACGCCTTGTCAAAGACAACAACAAGTAGACTGAAGCAGAAAGACACTGACACCCAGGCTAGCTGCTCAACAGCTACTGTAACAGCAAAGTCATTAGGCAGACAGGTGGGAGTTTTTTTGCATTTTCGGAGGTTGAATAGGGTAGTTTCCTGATAGTCATTGATTACCTGAACACTGGCAGTCTCCAGAGGGCTGGGAGATGATATGGAGACGAGATCAGCATAGTAGGCAAACTCACTAGTGGGCAGCTGGAGGCCCTTACATACTGACAACTAGGAGACACAAGAGAGAAAGTTCACTCATTGGCAATGCATGTTTTTCTTTTAATTATAGGACACACTGTATCAATGTGTTGCATATCTCATAATTATCGACCAGGGTTGTGTATCCAGTGTTGAAACAGAGTGACACAAAGAGATAGGGTTCTACCTGGACTTGCCCAATAAGGAGCGCTCATTTTGTGTTCCCTTTCAAAGCGTTTCGCTACGGTGTGACCTAATGGACTGTACCTTTGCAACAGCAGTCTGGCAGATCTTCCAGATGATCAGTCTCTCTCCACACACCATCCAGGCCCAGCCACTCTCATCCACCTTCACAGAGATCTGGTCATCGGCTGAGGGACACAAAACCCGTGGGAGAGAACATCAGCCAGACTGCATTGATCCGGATGACCTGTACAATGCATTCTACCGTATGTATAACTCGCAGAGAGATAATGACAGGAAAGAGTCAATGACCCACCATCAGCCATTGTCAAAGCCTCCATGACTTTGACAGGTAGCGAAGAGCCAAACGTCTGGACATCGAAGTGGAGTGCGTCTGAAGTTGAGTAGCTCTGGACACGCGTGGGAGTTGATCTGGAAATGAGAGGGCGAGCAGTTTAAAAAAAAAAACACTCCACGAGTGACTGTGCCTCAAGAGACATTGTTGTCAATGATGGCGCATGGACACTCACCTCGCTGCTAACGACGTCCTACGTGGGGAAAAGAGAAGCCCTGTAGGTGTACCGGCGAGACTCTTTCTACCGGTGACCCTTGAGGACTGCCTTCGGCCTGAACTAGGGGTAGAACGAGGGCTAAACATCGTAGCTGTGCCCCAAAATGCTCAATATTCATTCAACTCCAGACAGCTCTTCTTATTTTGCGCGCACAATATGAAACTTCAGGCGCATGAAATATACGTCATGAAATACAAACTCAGATTCGCAGTACATAGTTGGTCCACTAGATCGTGCCATTGAAAACATTTGTTTGAACACTAATACATTTTTTTACGAATAGCATTGTCATTTATGAATAATCCCTTCAATTTCAATTAAAATTACACTATTACTGATTGTAAATTGATTGCCGTTTGCAAGTAGCTAGTTGTTGTGTTTTGGTTGGCAGTAAACAGAACACGATATAGATTTCCTGCCATCACATTCAGGCAAGATGAGTCGATCAAGCGATGACTCCAAGATGAGAGCGAGCTGCTATTTGATGGAAGGGGTGGACATACATGATGATGGGGTTGCTACGAAAGGCAGCGGGATATTTGTGATAAGAACAAATCACATTGCTTAAATATAATTTCCTTAATAGCTGTAACTAACAAGGAAGAATATCAGCACGATATGCAGTGAGTGGCCATGATGTTGTTGTTGAGATGTTTTTCGCTAAACCCACTTAAAGTTCGAAGGGCCTAGTTTAGCTAACTTTAGCTGCTGGCTAACGTTATTTTGCTAATGACAGGACTGCAATAAATACTATTTGCTTAAGCTGTTTGGTGCGTACTTTTACCAGTGCATTTGTTGCTCACTTGTACGGACATTCTCCCAAGTTTCCATGGCGACCCTTGCTAACACTGGCTAGCAGTTTTGTTGAATGGTTGCGTTGGCAAGTGTTAGCTAGTCATAGCCCATTTTTCTCTTCTCCAACAGCACTGAAGTGAATTACTCGTGGGTCAATGTAATCACAGGAAGCTATAAATATAGCTATCTAGTTTCTAGCAGTGTTTGTAATGAGTTAACTATAACATGTTAATGCAATGCAGTAGGTTACATCAGCTAAACAACGTCTTAATGCACAGATAAAGCCTTTAACTTTTGTCCAGGCTGCTATACTGTTTTGTATTTTCTCAGGTTATGAAGCGGGTACGCACGGAGCAGATCCAGTACACTGTAGCTCAGTACCTGAAGCGGAGGCAGTATGTGGATACTGAAAGTTCCCTGAAGGGGGCTAAACTGTCCCAGTCCGCAGAGGAGATGGCTGCCAACCTCACAGGTGAGGCTTTGAATTGGCAGCTGGCTGGTATCAAATGCAAAGATCAGTGACCAAATCAAGTGAAACTAGTATCACAGATTGAATGGGTGAATGATGCCAACTATTTTTGCAGACATGATTCAGCAAATCTCACTTATTGAGAAGCTCAAGCATCATCTTTCAGTTTAGGATGAGTATTAACAGGTGATTACTCGTATACCTAATCTTATTAATTGTCTCTCTTTCTTTGAGCAGTGCAGGCAGAGTCGGGGTGTGCAAACATTGTCTCTGCTGCCCCTTGTCAAGCTGACCCTCAACAGTACGAGACCCAATTTTCCAGACTACGCAATTTTCTCTCAGGTACTTCACAATTGTGTATAGACTGATGATATGTACGCTGCTTATTATACTAGCTTACCACTTAGTATGAAGCAATATATTGTAAATGCTATGCTAGTTACTGTGGGCATAAGATCGTGGCCTTACTCTTTGTTTATTTTCTCCGGTCCAGAAGCGGCGTTGCCATGGGGCCAGGAGGTGAGCTGCGTCCTGTACCCGCTCTTCGTTTATCTCCACCTGGACATGGTGCGCTGCAGCTTGAAGGGGGCGGTGGATGGCTTCTACAGCCGCTTCCACAGCCTCTTCCTGGGGGACGCCGAGCAGCGCTCCACCGTGGAGCAGCTTCGCCACGTCCTCACCCAGCAGGATGTCAACGCCAACCCTAAGCTCCTGGCCTTCCTCGACCACAAATACGTGGTGAATCTGACGGAGCCGGCCTACAGTTACTTGTTACGGTATCTGCAGAGTGAAGACAACAGTACCCTCTGTAGGGCCCTCAGCACCCACGTCCAGGTAGAGGTCACCTCCTCACCACGCACCGACTACCAACTGTACGGGATGACGGGAGCAGGAGCCGCCGGGGCTGCCATCACGGCCCCCAACTCTACCTCCTCGTGGTCGGGAGCGGATGGCCCTGAGCGAGAGGAGGCGGCGGGGGTGGAAGTCCCCACAGGGATCCCGCAGAGCGAGGTGGCCCTGGAGGCACTGCAGGACTGCATTAAGAAAGTGCGTGAGGGGCCACCATCGCTCACCACCGTGTGCTTCTACGCCTTCCAGCACACGGAGCAGCTGCTGAACGCGGCAGAGGTGTCGGCCGACAGCAAGCTGCTGGCCGCCGGGTTCGACAGTTCGGCCGTCAAGCTATGGAGCCTTAGGGCCAGGAAACTGAAGGCCAGGCCACACCGGGCCGACGTGTCACACATCCGCTTAGCATGCGACGTGCTGGAAGAGGAGGTGAGAGGATTTTCTTTGGTTAGGAATTTTATAGAAATAGTCCGTTTTAAGATGTTGGTATCCCTGCTGACAATTATGGGAAATTTTCACATATCTAGGCAGTACAATGGTGTTTCCTCTGAAAATGTCAATGCGCTTTTCCCCCCCTGTATTCAGGCAGATGAAGAGGACGGCTCGGGCAGCGAGATCAAGACCCTGCGTGGCCACAGCGGTCCGGTGTTCCGCACGGCCTTCCTGACAGACAGCTCGGGCCTGCTGTCCTGCTCGGAGGACACGTCCATTCGCTACTGGGACCTAGGGAGCTTCACCAACACGGCCCTCTACCAGGGCCATGCCTACCCCGTCTGGGACGTGGACGTCAGCCCCTGCAGCCTCTACTTTTCCAGCAGCTCCCACGACCGCACTGCCCGCCTCTGGACCTTCTCCAGGACATACCCCCTGAGGCTCTACGCCGGCCACCTAGCAGACGTGGACTGTGTCAAGTTCCACCCCAACTCAAACTACCTAGCCACAGGCTCCACGGATAAAACTGTCCGCCTCTGGAGTACCCAGCAGGGGGCGTCGGTGCGCCTGTTCACAGGCCACCGCGGCCCTGTGTTGTCTGTAGCTTTCGCGCCCAATGGGAAGTACCTGGCGTCGGCGGGCGAGGACCAGCGAGTGAAGCTGTGGGACCTGGCCTCAGGCGCTCTGGTCAAGGACCTGAGGGGCCACACGGACAGTGTCACCAGCCTGTCGTTCAGCCCCGACAGCAGCCTGGTGGCCTCCTCTTCCATGGATAACTCAGTCAGGGTGTGGGACATCCGAAACTCCCATGGGACGACCCACGCGGATAGTTCGTCCAGCGAGCTGGTGGGGCTCTACACGGGAAACACCAGCAACGTGCTCAACGTCCAGTTCATGGCCTGTAACTTGCTCCTGGTGACGGGAACGGCGCAAGAGAAACATGGACAGTAGACATTTTGTTTTGTCTGGCCTGTCTGTCTATTTAGTTTAGTTTTAAAAGACTGTTTTGTCTGGAGGGTCTCATCTCAGACATGGTCACCATGGAGACATACATGTTATCTTCCCTAAGCCAATTACAGAGAGGTATAATTTCAGGTCAAAAGGTCACTTGCTAAAATTGCCCACTCAAGAGGTTGTTTTTGACAAGATCTCTGAGTAGAAAAGAGATGTTAATCTGAACATACTAAAAAATGACTTGGTTTTATTTTGATGCTTATATCCACAATGCCAAAATGAGAAGTTACAGTTGAAGTCAAAGTTTACATACACCTTAGCCAAATACATTTACTCAGTTCTTCACAATTTCTGACATTTAAAAGTAAAAATTCCCTGTCTTAGGTCATTTTAGGATCAACACTTTATTTTAAGAATGTGAAATGTCAGAATAAGAGTGATTTATTTCAGCTTTTATTTTTTTCATCACTTAAGCCATTTTGCCACAATTTTGGAAGTTTTCTTGGGGTCATTGTCCATTTGGAAGACCCATTTGCGACCAAGCTTTAACTTCCTGACTGATGTCTTGAGATGTTGCTTCAATATATCCACATAATTTTCCTGCCTGATGAAGCCATCTATTTTGTGAAGTGCACCAGTCCCTCCTGCAGCAAAGCACCCCCACAACATGATGCTGCCACCCCCGTGCTTCACGGTTGGGATGGTGTTCTTTGGCTTGCAAGCCTCCCCCTTTTTCCTCCAAACATAACGATGGTCATTATGGCCAAACAGTTCTATTATTATTTATTTTTTTCATCAGACCAGAGGACAATTCTCCAAAAAGTGTCCCCATGTGCAGTTGCAAACCGTAGACTGACTTTTTTGTATGGCGGTTTTGGAGCAGTGGCTTCTTCCTTGTTGAGCAGCCTTTCAGGTTATGTCGATATAGGACTCGTTTTTACTGTGGATATAGATACTTTTGTACCCGTTTCCTCCAGCGTCTTCACGAGGTCCTTTGCTGCTGTTCTGGGATTGATTTGCACTTTTCGCACATTAATCTCTAGGAGACAGAACGCGTCTCCTTCCTGAGCGGTATGACAGCAGCTGAGCGGTATGACAGCTGCGCACCCATGGTGTTTATACTTGCGTACTATTGTTTGTACAGATGAACGTGGTATCTTCAGGCATTTGGAAATTGCTCCCAAGGATGAACCAGACTTGTGGTGGTCTACACTTTTTTGGCTGAATTTATTTTGATTTTCCCATAATATCAAGCAAAGAAGCACTGAGTGTGAAGGTAGTCCTTGAAATAATCCACAGGTACATCCAATTGACTCAAATGACGTCAATTAGCCTATTAGAAGCTTCTAAAGCCATGACATCATTTTCTGAAATTTTCCAAGCTGTTTAAAGGCACAGTGAACTTAGTGTATGTAAACTTCTGACCTACTGGAATTATGATACAGTGTGATAAGTAATAAGTGAAATCGTCTGTCTTTAAACAATTGTTGGAAAAATTACTTGTGTCATGCACAAAGTAGATGTCCTAACCGACTTGTCAAAATTATAGTTTGTCAACAAGAAATTTGCGGAGTGGTTGAAAAACGAGTTTTAATGACTCCAACCTACAAGTATATGTAAACTTCAACTGTACATGTAAGAGGGTAGATTCATTAGAAATAACTTTTTGATTTATGGCATTTTCACCAAGAACTACCTGATGGGTTCTACTAGTGAGAACTCATAACTTTTCAGGTTTCCCAAATATTTCCAATAAATTCACATCTAAGTAGAGTTTCCAGGTAGAATGTTAGCTTGGCATGGTTCCGGATGAGGATTGCATTTTGGGTCTAGTGCCTTGAGGGTCAACACCTGTTTTATTCGGTCACGCACAAAATTCACATTGATCTAAAAAAAATGGGTCTCTGGCTATTCGATTACTTGAGTTGTTTAAAAATCAGCATCTCCCCAGGATTGGTCCTCATACAGTTGTTAAACGTCATCACCACTAACTGAGAATGTTGGCATGCTATGAAATGCTGAACTGCGACCAATATGAGGTCAATCACATGGAAAGAATGACAACTGTACTTTGTTTCTTTACCATTCTGTCAGTGGCATTATTTGTAATATGCTGAGAAGTGTAAATATATTTTTGTAATCTCTGACTGGCTGTACCTGGTTTTTATTTTTCACAGAGAGATGGCACCCTGTTGCATGTTTGCGGGTGAAGATGAATTGATAAAGTTAAGCGAACGATCTGGACTTTGGAGTGTTTTATATGGCTTCATATCTATAATGGTAAAGATAAAACAAATGGATACTCGTTAGTTGACAGACATTTTCTGTTCATATCAGCCTTCTATTTGTAATTGAGAGTTTTTATTTTTAAATGGCTTTTTAATAACTATTTCTCCACAAAATGATCCTGATCTTTAAGATCTTGAACTTGTGCTGTTCCACTTCAAATATGCATAACATGTTAGCATTGATGACAAATCTGTCACTACCTAAAAACCTGACATTCTTGAACACATTCTATAGTGAACTCCTATATCAGAGAGTGAGGAGTAACAGCCAGTTGGGTAGGGAAAGTGGGTGAGGTAAGGTGTGTTGCCGTGGGAATGAACAAACAAGTTTGTCAGGAGGGTGTGTACCTATCTACCCACCTGCTTGACAAGCTTGTCACTCCGTCCAAACCACATACACATCAAAGAAACAGGATTTGCAAAACACCCAACACCGCTCTCTCTCCCAGTCTCTGTCACTGCTCACAAACAAGGGACATCTCTTCCCCCACACACACACACTATCCTTCTCCATCTCTCCCAAGTTTCCCCTTTAGTCTGAGCCCTCAAGATGCCCGCCAAGTCCATCAGCACCCAAGCGGATGGCAAGACGTTTGAGCAGCTGAGGCAGGAGTGTCTACAGAAGAAGAAACTGTTTGAGGACCCAGACTTCCCTGCTTGCGACTCATCCCTCTACTACAGCCAGAGCGTGCCCATCAATTTTGAATGGAAGAGACCTGGGGTATGTAAGCTACAGTACAAAGGGTCTACTCTGAGGGAGCTAAATGTGACTGAAAGAATACAGTAATTACAGTGTAATTATAACATTTGCAGTTGATCGTTAAGAGTGAATGGCCTGGATGGGGTCTCTGTTTAGGTAGATTGTGCTAATTTGTTCTGAAGGCAAGACACTTTGCAATGTTAAAGTATAGAATCCTTATATTTACCTTATTCACATTATAGGGGCGGCAGCTAGTCTAGTGGTTAGAGCGTTGGACTAGTAACCGAAAGGTTGCAAGATCGAATCCCCGAGCTGACAAGGTAACAATCTGTCGTTCTGCCCCTGAACAAGGCAGTTAACCCGCTGTTCCTAGGCTGTCATTAAATAAGAATTTGTTCTTATCTGACTTGCCTAGTTAAATAAAGGTCAAATAAAATAAATAAAAAATATATATATCAAACACTCAAGACCAAGCCAGTTCTGTCTTTTGAGGACGAGCTTTTATCCAACCATCCCTTTAAAACCAGTTCTGCAAGAAAGGAATATATTAGCCAATACTTTTATCTGGCTAATATCTAATTCCCTTTCTGCAGTGTTTGTCTTGAAACTTTAAAATGTCCTATGTACACATTTGAAGCTGGAGATACTGTACGTGCCTGTCTCACGTGTAGGGCACAGTCTTCTGGAATGTAGCCTTGAAGCCTGCACTGAATGGTTTCTCTCTGACGTTGCTGGGAGTGGTGGTTGACAGGTTATGTGCTCAAGAGAGGTTAGCTAATCTTAAGAGCTTACAAAAACATTTACACTGTGCATTTCAATACATACCGCTGACCACACAAGGCCATTGAGAGGAAGTGCCTCGCTAAGGTTGATACTGCAATGTGTAACTATTAAGATCTGTGATCAACTATTAAGACTAGCATACCTCAAACCTCTTAAGAAAACAATCTCTCCCTGTAACATTAGTGACTAAAATGGGAAATATCCTACTAAGATCCTTTTTTGTGATCCTTAAGCATTTCTCTCTTGGTTGATCCTTGTGAATGAATAGCTGTACCGTCTCTCTGTGTTTCCGCGTCCCAGTGACTGGGGACTTTGACTGATTTAAGACGCCAGGAATGTGAACACACCTTCCCGAAGTGGCGGAGTCACTCCTAACCCCATCTCCTTTTAAAACCTGTTTCTCCACTGTCACTAAGCCACTTATACCTGCTCCTATTCTTTCACAGGAACTTTGTGAGAATCCCGAATTCATAGTTGGTGGGGCTGATAGGACAGACATATGTCAAGGAGCACTAGGTTTGTATACATGGTACTTCTTATATGATACGAATCGTATATCATACATCGATATCCAAACACTAGAAATAACAATGAGATATTTGTCTGGGGACCACAAGAAAGCAGATTGTGGGCCTGATGTGGCCCCCGGGCCTTGAGTTGAAGACTTAGACTCTATAGCATTACATACGACAGCTAAGGTGGGAGGTTATGTCCATGGCTTTCAGTGTGTAGGTCCTGACTCATCGCATGTTTTTCACCCAGGGGACTGCTGGCTCCTGGCGGCCATTGCCTCTCTGACCCTCCATAAGGAGACCCTGACCAGAGTGGTCCCCAACGACCAGGGCTTTGACCGCAGCTACGCCGGCATCTTCCACTTCCAGGTAGACTCGCCCACTACACAGCTATCAACTGCCCCTTCACATGTGTTGACAGAACATTGCATTTTATCTATATGACAATATTACATTATTCACCGAATGTTTGAGTCTTACCTGTTAATTGTTACATCGTACTTACTCTATTGACATCAGTGATTACACAATTCTTTAGTTGAAGGAAGTCATCCGTAAGTATAGTCTGACATGTCTCTCCCCTCAGTTCTGGCAGCACAACAGATGGCTGGACGTGGTGGTGGATGACCGACTGCCTGCTGTAAGGAACCGCCTGGTGCTGCTCCACTCTGCCTCCAACAACGAGTTTTGGAGCGCACTGCTGGAGAAGGCCTATGCCAAGTATGCGTAACTTGTAAACTTTGAAAAGTACAGGTATAACATTTATGCAAACTAAAATAGTTGTTTTGTGCAACTATTGTCACTTATCGTCACGTTTGCTTGATAGTGTGTAGTTCATGTAAAACATGAGTATTGGATGATTGCAACCAATTTTTCACCAAAAGCTTGGGTTAATTTTCAAATGCCTGCTATTTGACGCCCGTTGTATCCCTAGTTAACCCATTCCATTCCTTGTCCTGTCAGGTTGAACGGGAGCTATGAGTCCCTGAAGGGAGGCTCTACCCTAGAGGCCATGGAGGACTTCACCGGCGGCGTTGGGGAGACGTACGAAACCAAAAGCGCTCCAACCGACCTCTTCAACATCATGAAGAAGGCCTACGACAGAGGCTCAATGATGGGCTGCTCTATAGACGTAAGGGCCTCCTAAACCAGTTTCACGGGAAGACCATTATACATGGGGTCCTTAGACACCAGGTCCTGTATTTCCAAAGCGTCTCAGAATAGGAGTGCTGGTCAGATATAGGATCAGTTTTCGTCTTTTAGATCACAACGAATAAGATAATATAGACAGGATGGACCTGATCCTAGATCTGCACTCCTACTACTACGAGACACTTTGTGAATACGGGTCCAGGTCTGAGAGACAGTCCTGGTCTTTGGTGACGGATACAGATTGTGATTTTTCCTCTCTCCAGATCACCAGCTCTGCTGAGTCAGAGGCCCAGACAGCTTCAGGGCTGGTGAAGGGACATGCCTACTCCATCACAGGCCTTGAGGAGGTTAACTACAGAGGGAAAAAGGTCAAGCTGATCCGGATCAGGAACCCTTGGGGACAGGTGGAATGGAACGGTGCCTGGAGTGACGAGTGAGTGCAGTTAATTTCCATCAGGTGTTGCTGAGACGAGTAGGAACAAAAACTAGCATACACTACGCGCATTATGGGAACGTGGTTATTCTGTTATCTGTTTTCTCTCTTACAGGTCTAGGGAGTGGAATGTAATCGACAGTTCTGAGAAAAAACGCATTCTTCAGAACGCCATGGATGATGGTGAATTCTGGTTAGTAACAACAGCGATTTTAATAGATTTAGTTTTACATCTGGCACTACATCCCGCATGTTCAACAGCAATAGGTTTTCCAGTGGCCCTGAACAGTTACCGGACAAGGTCTGGGTCCAATCCTGTATACAGTGAAGCCTTTTCTGAATCAAAATGGTTGCTTGTTTCAGGATGGAGTTTGAGGACTTCAAGGCCAACTACGACAAGATAGAGATCTGCAACCTGACGCCGGACTCTCTGACGGACGACACCAAGCGGAAGTGGGAGGTGAACATGTTCGAGGGAAACTGGATCCGTGGCTCCACCGCAGGCGGCTGCAGAAACTTCATAGGTGAGAGGACAAGGTTGCAGACAGAAATGTAATGAATAGACTTGACTTGATTCCCTATTATAAATGATTAACCTATATATTCTACACAGTACATTTCTATCTGAACGTCTGAGCCTCGTAATGTGACAGTCAGCTTGGTTCATACAAAGTTTGATGACCCAGATAAAAGGAATGCCAATTGTATCTTTGATGAATCCACTGTGCCAGAAGTGACCAACCCTGATTCTGGAATGCCAGATAGTATATATAGGCTTTTTGTTCCAGCCCAGCAGAAATACAACCATTTAAACTTGTTTTCCCCCAGATACATTTTGGACCAACCCTCAGTTCAAGCTGACCCTGCTGGATGCTGACGATAATAATGATAAGTGCAGCGTGGTCATCGCTCTGATGCAGAAGAACCGCCGTGCGCTGAGGAAAGAGGGACTGGACCTGCAAACCATCGGCTTTGCACTTTACGAGGTTAGAGACACTGCATGCAAGAGACCATATGCACAAACAATAGAAATACATGGGTTTTCAATTTCCTAGTACATGCTACCTATAGTAACAGTTATTTTGTTAATCACAAAGTTACTCATTCGTTATTTGAAGGGTCTTTAAAAACATGTCCCTCCCTCTCTCTTCTCCCTCAGGCCCCTGCAGATGAGGACCACCTGGGGAAAGACTTCTTCCGCTACAATGGGTCCAAGGCTCGCAGTAAGACCTACATCAACGTGAGGGAGATCTCCGAGCGCTTCACCTTGCCCCCAGGGAACTACCTGCTGGTTCCCACCACCTTCCAGCCCCACGACGAGGCCGACTTCATCATACGCATCTTCTCGGAGAAGGCAGCCGGAACCATGTATGATATTTACGGTTGGGAGTAATTGCCTGTGAATCAGTATTAGTTTCCAGTAGATAGTTGGTGAAGGGAAAGGTTGAATGAAAGCACTTGATGGCTGTAGGCGATCTACGCTAAGATGTATTTGACTTTTAATATGGCATGTAGCCTAAATTGTCGTTCAATGTAAGATGTGCTGGACAAGTTAATGTTTGTGACTTGAGAAAGCTAATCACGGGATGTTGTCATCAACAGGGAGATGGGTAACACAGTAGATGCTGATTTGCCAGATGTAAGTACTCTGCTGTTGAATATCACAAAACTGCAACGCTGAGACGCTCTGTACTTCCTGTTGATGATGTATTGTGATGTATCTCTCAGCCTCCAATGCCCAGTCTACCAGAGGAGGAGACGGATGAGGAGAAGGGACTGAGGAGAATGTTTGAAAAGATTGCTGGTTCGGTAAGAAAATGAAAATCTTCTAAGAAATGAGGAGAGCTGTCTCTGCTGAACTGGCAATGTCACTGATTCCGATACTATAAGCATGTTGAAAGGAATACAGTAATGTTGCATCCCCTGGCCATAAGACTGTTAAATGGCTAACAACTACAGCTCTCCCTCTTACAATATCCCACTCCCACAGACGATCCACACACTCTACCCACTCTGACACACACACCTTCACTGTCACTCTTTCTCACACACACACACACACACACACTCGCATACAGCCTCACTCACACACTCAACACTCATTATTGATGCCACACACTTACACCCCCTCACACCTACCTATTATTGATTCAATTTATTACTACCATTTACGCTGCGCTTAATTGATTATTGATTACCATTAGTATCTATCTATTTCTGCTACTGGTCACTGTTACTCCTGTTTACATGTATATATTATCATCAGTACTGTATATTACCATACGTATTTATATATTCCTGCTACCAGTCACTTTTCAGCCCTGTTTACATGTATATCCTACAACCAGTCACTTTTTATGTATAAACCCACCTCAACCACTCCAGTACCCCTACACATTGAATAAGGTACTGGCACTGACCTGAAAGAGCTCTCAATGTACAACATTTCACTGTACTGTTTTGCACCTGTTGTGTCTTGTGGTGAATGAACTTTGAAACGTGTGTGCCACTCATTGGTCATAGCCAGAATATCATATTTTGTCTATTGTGTCTTCTCCTTAGGACCAGGCCATCTCTGCCAGGGAGCTTCAGCAGGTGTTGAATGGAGTACTTAGCAGGAGTAAGCAGCCCTCTTAAAGGTTCCATCCATTGTGTGTTATTACAACTCAGACGTTAGCATAAAGAGCAATTCAACGAATGCCTCTTAAATACACATCCACACGCACATTGTTTGACTCTTGACTCTTTAAAGCTAAATTACTTGCACACTCTGGGTCTGTGAGGTTATACTTTCATGGATTACAGATCCTATAATATTGTCATGACTATTTCAGGAATGTGATATGATGTTCCTCTCTTTTCCTTCAGGGAGAGAGATCAAGTTTGACGGTCTGAGTCTCAACACCTGCCACAGCATCATCAACCTGATGGATGTATCCTTCACCTCTCCTAAATGCCTATAATGAGGCTTTGGAAAAATGCATTCCTGGATTCATGCTTTTACAATGTACACTATATATACAAAAGTATGTGGACACTCCTTCAAATTAGGGGATTTAGCTATTTCAGCCACACTGTTGCGGACAGGTGCATAAAATAAAGCACACAGTCATGCAATCTCCATAGACAAACATTGGAAGTAGAATGGCTTTACTGAAGAGCTCAGTGACTCAACAAGTCAGTTCGTCAAATTTCTGCCCTGCTAGAGTTGCCTTGGTCAACTGTAAGTGCTGTTATTGTGAAGTGGAAACGTCTAGGAGCAACAACGGCCCAGCCGGGAAGTGGTAGGCCACACAAGCTCACAGAATGGGACCCGCCGAGTGCTGAAGCGCGTAAAAATTGTCTGTCCTCTGTTGCAACACTCACTACCGAGTTCCAAACTGCCTCTGGAAGCAACGTCAGCACAAAAACTGTTCGTCTGGAGTTTCATGAAATTAATTTCCATGGCCGAGCAGCTGAACACAAGCCAAAGATCACCATGCGCAATGCCAAGCTTCAGCTGAAGTGATGTAAGCTCACCACCATTGGACTCTGGAGCAGTGGAAACGTGTTTTCTAGAGTAATGAATCACGCTTCACCATCTGGCAGTCTGATGGATGAATCTGGGTTTGGCAGGTGCCAGGAGAACTCTACCTCATGTAATGCATAGTGCCAACTGTAAAGTTTGGTGGAAGAGGAATAATGGTCTGGGGCTGTTTTTAATGGTTCGGGCTAGGCCTCTTAGTTCCAGTGAAGGCAAATCTTAACACTCCAACCTACAATGACATTTTAGACATTCTGTGTTTCCAACTTTGTGGCAACAGTTTGGGGAAGGACCTCACATGACGAGCATGTGTCCACATACTTTTGGTCATGTACGTTATTTGCCTTAACAGATCAATCCAGGTTGACAATTCAGGGCAGCTTGAGTTTCAGGAGTTCAAGGTCTTCTGGGAAAAGATGAAGAAATGGATTGTAAGTACAGCATGACAACATGTTGCTGTCAGTTACAATATCATATACATTGTTATACAATAGCCTATGACGTCAATTTAATATTGAACATGTGTGTGGAGTTGAGGTGATAACGATATCTATGGTGTTGGTTGAAGATGCTCTTCATTTCTTATGACACGGACCGGTCAGGGAAGATGTCCTCCTATGAGCTCCGCATAGCTCTGAAAGCAGCAGGTGAGAGACTACAGCGTGGTACATGGGGTTAGCACAGAATGCCTGCATAGAAGGTCATATCTCAATGGTAGAATGCTAGTGTTGAATCCTGTCTTTTGAACTTGAAGGTCTCTTTCTCTGTGAGTACTCCCACATTTTCTCAAGAAGACATTTCAGGGGGGGCAGAAAGACAAAAGTGTGACTTTAGGTGTGAATCAGAGCCTAACTAGTAACATTCTGTCTCCACCATCCAAGGCATGCATCTGAACACTAAGCTCCTCCAGCTGCTTGGCTTGAGGTTCGCTGACGAGAACTACGACATCGACTTTGATGACTACCTCACCTGCATCGTCCGCCTGGAAAATATGTTCAGTGAGTACCAAGGGACTGTACCACCTTATGGGATATATCTGCTCAAATGACTTGCATTTTCATGGAACAAGGAAACACTCAGATGTTTAGTGTTTTGGAGTCGTTGGACATTCCCAATGTTATATTGGTTGTTGACAAAAAATATATATATTTGTCCTTCCCCAGGGGTTTTCCAAGCATTGGACCAAAGCAAGACAGGTCAGGTCAACATGAACATACTGCAGGTATAATAAACATTGTATAATATGAACATTACATTTTGTATAATATGTTTCTACTGTAAAATTCCATCTGGTGTGATGTTCCCACCAAGACATGATTTGCTTTTGATTATGAAATAACTTTTGTCTTTTCAGTTCCTCCTTCTTTCCATGAACGTCTGAAGAGGATCCAGTGGAAGAACAAAGTAAAATAACGGGCTTGGGGTGCAATATGTGTTGCTTGCAAATACACTAATATCGAGTCGTTCCCAACGGATACACTAGTTATAATTAATGCATAAAACATACGCTATATAGTTATAGCTATGTTTTAACGTTGTATGCCTTTGTCTCTCTTGAATTCACTCAATAGAGACATTTTGTTTTAAAACGAAACCAACATACTTGTGCCACAGTTTGGAACTTATGCCTCTTGTATTTGACAATCAGGAGGATTTGTGTTAAATTCTGTTTACAGAGATGCTCCAATAATAAATAATGCACTGATCACGTTTTTAAAGTTTCATCATGTTGACACACCGTTTCAGTTGTTTTCTCAGTTTGGGATTAAACCAAATAAAAATTATATTATGAACATTTAATATCTGCTGTCTGTGTCTGAGCTTTAGATTTGTCCATAAATATTGAAATGTAGAATACTTTCTCAGCATGCTAAGAAGAAATTAAACAAATTGCCCTACTTAAATAAGCAAATATTTATGGTGGATCTCCAATGAGTCGATATTGATTTTGGGCTCTGATATCACACGCTGCAAGATTCTTCACTTGGTGTTGAGGATTGTCGATACCACGCTGTCTCAAGAAAACAATTGTGTTATTTAATGTAGCTGCAAGGAGCAGTGGCTCAAAGCAGCCTGAACTATTTTCAGTCAGACATTCACGCTTGCCAGAGTTGAAATACCTAGCCAACATTTAGAATTTAATAACATTGCTTGTGAACTTCAGAGCTGTAGCGATTTGACAATGTGGCTTTGATTAAAGGCAAGTGCAAAAGTATACTAGCGGTAGTAATTGCTCCTTCTCTATGGTCTACGCGTTATGGGTGATGCAAAATAAAGTAATCTCACTGGCTTCTTCTCTGGCGAGCTCTCATTGGCTATTGCTCACCTCACATTACAAAAGCTTTGTAGATTTCGTGCCAATAAAATAAAACAGACTGTATCACAAACGGCCGTGATTGGGAGCCCCATAGGGCGGCGCACAATTGGCCCAGCGACTTCCGGGTTCGGCCGGTGTAGGCCGTAATTGTAAATAGTAATTTGTTCTTATCTGATTTACTTTCTTAAATAAAGTTTACACAAAATATCGGGAAGTCTTGAGCTGGATGATGCTGTGATCGATTCCTGTTGTTCATTATGGATTAGTTTGGTCGTCTGGGTTATACCAACTGAAGGGGAACACGTATTAGGGGAATGGGGATACCTCGTCAACTGAATGCATTCCACTGAAATGTGTCTTCCGCATTTAACCCAACCCCTCTGAATCAGAGAGGTGCGGCGGGTTGCCTTAATCAACATCCACGTCTTCGGCGCCCGAGGAACAGTTGTTTAACTGTCTTGCTCAGGTGTTGCTTTATTATTCAGGAGTGTCAAGACCTGACCCTCAGAACCTACTTGTTAACAAAATTAAGTACGTTTCCTTTAAAATGATTCATAAATATTATCCTGACAACCACTATATGAATAAGTTTAAGAAAAACAAACTCAAATTGTACCTTTTGTAATGACCACCCAGAAACGTGTTGTATCTTTTTTGGCATTGTATTCATGCAAGACATCAGTAGATTTATAATTTAACGCATTTATGGAGATTTTGCACTATTGTGTAGAGATGTACTGCTTGGATTCTTTACCTAAGATATAAACAAGTTGAAACAATTTTATGTAATTAATTTGATTATTAGTTGTGCCAAATTTCATATTCACAAATGTAAATTTACAAACAAAACACATCTTCTTACCCTACAAAAAGAAATGGACCTATATTTTAAGACAATTAAATATTCTAACAAAAAAACTGTTAGAAGTATAAGTATGTCTGTCCCTTAAGGTCCTTGTGTAATGTGATATTGTACCCCCTAGCCCCATTTTCCTTTGTATATTATTCATATATACTTGTGTTCCTCCATGTACTTTCTGCATTGATGTGTTAATAAAAAAAATAACTGCCTTGTTCAGTGTCAAAACGACAGATTTACTGGCCCAACGCCCCTACCCGCCAGGCTACTTACATTCCAGTTAATTGGTTTTCAATGAACAATTATTTCATAGAGAATACATACTTTGACAACATAATATATTAATACAAATACAAGAATGTATAGCCATCTGATATAATGTATGAAGTGAACAAAGTACACCCCTTTTGTCCTGTGAAATGGTTTGTTCCAAAAATGGTAGAAGCAGCGTGTGAGGAAGGAGTCCGCGTGGATAAACAACATTGACATTTATTTTTTAAATCCCCGTAAATGACACTATTTTAGCGCGAGATAACTGTCAGAAACGTTTTTGTAAAAATACTTTGAAAGTGTGTTCACAGCGATCCAATTGAACTATGGTAAGCACACTTTCAGCTGCCAACGTTGTTTTAGCTTTGCATTCTATCTATGTCGACAGACAGGCAGCTAACTTACTAACGTTACATAAATAATGCCAACTGTTGTGCTTGTCAATGTCTAGTAAACCAAACATGTTAGCTAGCTAATATGTTGTTTCAAGTGTGGGTGAGTTTGATCGTTTTAGCAATAGCCAACAAACTAGATTGTGTGTTGGTTGTAAGCAAGTTGAGCTAAGTTAGCTAACTAGCTAGTGCATGAACGTCAATTTACATTTCAGAACAGTTCTTCCTTTCTTACTGCCTAACCCTCATGTACAAAGGGCTTGTGATGAACAGTGACCACTCAACACAGGTCACTGACATATTGCTGCATCTGAGCCTGATGCAGTTGACCCAAAGACTATGTAACAAATTGCATTATCTACATGTCTTTCTTTTCTAGCCTAATAAAAGGAAGAAGGCATTCATTGACAAGAAGAAAGCGGTGACCTTTCACCTGGTCCACAGAAGTCAGAGGGACCCCCTCGCTGCTGACGAGAAAGCACCGCAGCATGTCCTGCTACCCGCACAAAAGGTAAGAACGTGTTATTACAGTGGTTCCCAACCAGTTACTGAGTATGGTTAATAATGAGATTATTGTGGATAGTCAGATTAATATAATAGTTTGATTAAAACGTATATGCATGTTTTGCAAGAAGAACAATTCCCCTAATAATCCTGTTTACATGGACACATCTGGACACATCTGAAAAGGTTACCTGTTGATGCTCTGATAAATGCCTGAAATCCCCAATCAAAATAAACTTTCTACCACACATGAACATGTTATTTTTGGGAAGCCTATTTGATTCTGAGTTCGGACATGTAAAGTTTGTATGTGGAAAAACGACTTCTAAAACACATACGTTTAGTTGTACCGAACTCATTTCACTCGTGCGGTTGCTAACACATGCGCAGATCAGAGACACCGCTGGACCGCCGATGAAGTTGTTTACATGTCCTATTAATTCGAAAGATTGCTCAGAAAAGCAAATGTTTTAATCGCGATTTAATGTGACCGTACGCCGATTTAAGATTAACAGAGTAGGGTGTTTACATGAGTATTGCATAGGAAACGTACTCACTGTACCGTCAACTGAATTTTGCTCTGCCCGGAGTACTGCTGAAGTACCCACTCGTGTGCATGAGTCTTGAGAGTCCGTGCTTCTCCATCTCCATTGCTTGCTGTTTTGGGATTTTAGGCTGGGTTTCTGTATAAGCACTTTGTGACATCTGCTCATGTAGAAAGGGCTTTATAAGTACATTTGATTGAGATTCGTGTCAAGTACCCCCTGTGGATAGACCAAGTACCCCCAGTGGTTCCAGTACCTACTGTGTTAGTACATGTACCAAACTTTACTCAGGTATTTAGTGTTGCAATGGAACAAATGGTCACAGTTTTCATCAAGACATCCATTGGTTACAATATTTAGGCTATTTGTCCTAGTAGAAGAGTTGCACTTCAAGTCAAAAACATATTTGTTGTAGATATTCATTGGCCAAGGACAACCAAGATATTTGGTGCATTAAAATCCCACTATTGTATTTTTTGTCTCATGGCCCGTAACCACTTACTCTACTGTCTGTGTTCAGGTGGAGGTGGAGAAGCGGCGAGAGGAGCAGAGGGAGTTTGGGGTGTTTTTCGACGACGACTACAACTACCTACAGCACCTGAGAGAAACGGCTCGGCCCGTAGAGTGGGCTTCATCCGGCAAATCACAGAGAGGCAAACGTACCCATGACCTCCAGGATCGGGATGATTACGACGACGACGATGAGGAGGAGGAAAAGGCTACTCCTGTAAGTTTAGCAGGAGGTCCAGTGGTTGTTGCTGAGTGGAACGGTTGTGTGAATGTTTGGGCTATATATTGGACCAAACCGCCGATGGTGTAAATACACGTTGAAATGATCTTGTCCTTTGCTAACAATGTAGCTAGCTGGAGTAGTTTTTAAGAGGCTTGCTTGCATTTGTGAGATCAAATTTCCCCACTTTCCCCAATACATAGTGTATTTTAGGTTGTGGTAGGAGTGACTGTAGGATGGGGTATGGGGCCAACATTAGCTATCATGACAACATTTCTCTTAATAACCACTACACATTTTATAGCAACAGCGAGTAGGGTAGCCAGTATTTTTGAGGTAATTGTGATAAACGGAAGTATTAAACCTATTATGCTTTTGTAACTTCAGCAGACCGTCTCCTTCAACTTGCCCTCCTCTGTGTTTGCGTCAGAGTTTGAGGAGGAGGTGGGAATGTTGAACAAAGCTGCCCCCATCTCAGGTAAGAGGCCTCCGTCAGTAACAAAACCAAACGCCAGGTCATGATTCTAAATCGGTGAATTCTTCCAAGTTTTTAAAACTCCTTTTCTCTCCCCCTCGTGTTTTGTCTCAAAGGTCCCAGGCTGGACATGGACCCAGACATCGTAGCTGCTCTCGACGAGGACTTTGACTTTGACGACCCAGACAACATGCTGGATGACGACTTCATTTTGAAGGCCAACGATGTCAAAGGAGCTGTTGCCGTGGGGTACGAATGTATACTTTATATCCGTTTTATTTATTTTTAGCGAGCCTTAGTCCCATTCATTTGGGCTATACCAATCAACTTACAATTGTTGAGAGAGAGAGGATTGCTTTTTGTGTTTTTAGTTTCTTAATAAGAGCTGGTTAACATCTGCTAATTGAAGTCCTGTCACAATAAAGCCATGCTCTCCCAAGTCTCTTTGCGCTGTTGGAAACCTCCTCTCTCGCTCTCTCACTCACTCTCATATTGCAGTGATGGTGATGAAGAGTGGGAGGATACAGACGAAGAGGAGAGCGACTCTGAGGGAGACTTTAACTCCGAGGGCGGTGTCTCTGGTGATGAGGACGGCGAGGGGCGCCCCCGGGAGTTCATGTTCATGGACGAGGAGACGAAAACTCGCTTCACAGAATACTCCATGACCTCGTCAGTCATGAGGAGGAACGAACAGCTCACACTGCTGGACGACCGCTTTGAGAAGGTCAGTGAGCCCCGGACATACTTTTGGGGTTTGGACCTGGGTTGCATTTTGTGACCTTTGGTAAAAGATAAACTGTGGTTGACTGGCTGATCGAACAGCATAAACACTCAGGGCTGTGGCGGTCACAAAATGTAGTCAGACGGTGATTGTCAAGCAAATAACTGTCGGTCTCACGGTGATTCACCGTTAATTAACATAAACACATTTAGCATCTCCTGGCTTCTACATTTTAAGAAGTCTAATACACGTTGGGCTGTATGTTTTGATGATGATTTGAAATAAGTTGCTTAAATGCATGAGTTCTGCTTATTTTTTTTCCGCAAGCTGTACACACTCCAATAGTCTCTCATTGACAATTCGACAAGCTCTTGATAACGCCTGGAATTTCACGGCGGCATCCCCTTTGTGGCTGTAATGCACCCTAAAAAAAATCCATACCTTTTGCGGGCCGGTGTGCTGCGTTGTGCCCTTCTCCCTGAGTGCACTGCGCAAGCCGAAGCACGGCTCTCCGTCACGTGACCGGGTCTTGTTCACAAGCAACAAGTTAAGGCAGATGCAACTGCGGGCGTCCTTATTATATTATGGGTGGCAGGGTAGCCTAGTGGTTAGAGCGTTGGACTAGTAACCGGAAGGTTGCAAGTTCAAATCCCCGAGCGGACAAGGTGCAAATCTGCCCCTGAACAGGCAGTTAACCCACTGTTCCTCGGCCGTCATTGAAAATAAGAATTTGTTCTTAACTGACTTGCCTCGTAAAATAAAGTTTTATTTTAATTTTATTTTTTTAATCCAATTCTGAGGTGCATATTGAAGATATTGGAAGAACTGGCCACATTTACTTTTTGTCAGCCAAGAAGAGGAGTAGGCCTAACGAACAGCAAAAGCACTAGTCTATGTCAATCAACTATCCCCCATAGTACAAAAGTCTACTTATTCTGTACGAGAAATAAGTATTCCAAACATAGTCTGGGACAGTTGTGGGATGCAATGGATCCCAAATTAATACAACCACAAGCATCAAAAAAATGTATTGTGCAATGTGGTGGAAGCAAAGGATCTGAACATTTAGCTTAAAATGTTGTTAAACTATGCAGCTTTTTCTTCACATTATAAGTGCGAATGTTCCATTAGCGGGAAAACACCATTCTCAAAAGTGACCTAAAATGCGATTATGCATGTAAATGTTTTCACGATAGAGGTGCATTTCTATGCTGAAAATGATCTTCCCCAAACGTGAAACTCTTGCGCTGCTTATGTATGCACGTTAGACTCTACCTACACCCCTTGTAAAGTGGATATATGTGCTTAATTTTAAGAAGTTATTTGGCCACTTTAATTACGATACAAACCTTATTAAAACATATACGCCGATGGGCTAGGCTACATGAGGTGTGTGACTATGATTCGAACAAGTCGCAAAATATATATTTTTTTCTTATGCTGGGCATCATTCGCAAGTGATAGGCTAATATTGTCACCCATCAGACTATTCTTGATTTAATCTTGTCTTTGCATATACTATTTAATATATGTGTAACATTTTTACTTCTTTAGATTTTACCATTATCATGCACCTGCATCGAAACACGGGCAGTGGGAAAGAATCAATGTCAGCTATGCACTGAAATAGTGATGGAGGTTTTTCCCCACGGTTTATTTTCATGCCAGCCAGATAGTCTATACTCCTGTTGTAAAAGAGAAAGTAATGTGCTTAATATTAGGAAAGTTGAGAAATAAATATAGTAGGCCGAGCCTATAGAAAGCTGATGGATCCTCCTCTTTTTATTAGTGGCCATCACTCTGCTTTCTCCTGCAATAGCATAGCCTATAGAAATGTGCCGCAACATGAGCTCATTGGCTCTCATGAAGTGTTTGATTAGATTTTCCTTTACATTTGCGTTGTTGCCAAAGTGATTAGAGGGACAATCGAGTGCTGAGTACCAGGCAGTTTGGTAAGCTACTGATCACCAGCAGCATCAGCTTGGAGAAGCCTCATTACCGTGACTAAACGCTCATGTGAAATTTGACTGCCTACATGACTCGTGACCACCGGTGTGGCGGTAATACGGTCACCGCAACATCCCTACACTCAGGTGCTGATTTCAACTTATGATATTCCTTTAATTCGAACAATGATTTCAATGAATGTCATTGTATCGTTTTCAGAACTTGTTTCTTTCTGTCGCCCATAGTTTTTCGAGCAGTTTGATGAGGATGAGATTGGGGCCCTGGACAACGCTGAGCTGGAAGGGCATATCGAGCCAGACAGTGCTCGCCTGGAGGAGGTCATCAAAGACTACTTCAAACAGAAGGAGTTAGAGTGAGTGTGTGTGTGTAACTCTTTTGCCATAGCAATACTCTTAGATAAAGACAGAGGTGGAAGTCCTCATTGGACACAATGGATTACCATAAGCATTTCTTTGTGTGTATGTGTGATTAACTATAGATAATGACAGTAATTGAATCAACTATGTTCTTTCAGCTACCGGAGGCCTGATGCCCTGGGTCCTAAAGAGCTGCCAGTGGTGAGGGAGGAGGAGGATGAAGAGGAACAGGAGATGGAGACCATTGTCCTGACGGCACCGGCAGAGAAGTGGGACTGTGAAACCATTATCAGTAAGTTAGTCTACTAAACATGTTGCTATTGTCTGTTCAGTAACTAACACTTTAAGATTACCATTGTAGTACATGCCTGATGACAATTCTGTTCTGATGACATACCTATTGGCTAGATCTTTATTACCATAATTACAACATTTTCCCTTTTTGTTAATGAATATTGAAGTCCTTTCTTTACTATCCAAGGTACCTATTCAAATTTGTATAACCATCCAAAAATCATCAAAGATCCACCAAAGGTAAGAAATGTTTTCCTCTGTTGGTTGTTTGAGCGAAGTAAGTAAGTTGCATATCTAATGTTAAACATTTTGTGAGGCTTTTAGCTCGTCTTCCTACCCAACGTTAGTTACTAAGTTGTGAATTCAAGGCATCGGCTCCGGGCCATTGTTGCTGTTGATATGACCGTTTAGTGTATTTCTGTGTTCTCTTCTCAGGCAAAGCCCATCCGAGTGTCTACCAGGACAGGCATTCCTCTGGACGTCCTTCCCGGGAGGGGCCCGACAGCCAAGCAGGCGGAGCGCATGGAGCGTATCAACGACTCAGACCTGCCCCGAGTTGCCACACAGCCCCGACCTCGAGAGGAGAGCAAGGAGGAGCGGAAAGCCAGGAAACAGGCTATCAGAGAAGAGCGCAAGGTGGGTTACTATACTCGGGGCTAATAGCTCTGTCTTGTCCTCCCTACTGGGTGTTCATGTTGAGAATTAATTTATTGTTGGCTTGGTAACAAAATGGTTGAAAAAGCTCCTGGAACAATTGTCATGGGTTGGAATACTGTGCTCCATTTTTTTATATAGAGTTGAAGTCAGAAGTTTACATACACTTAGGTTGGGGTTATTAAACTCGTTTTTCAACCACTCCACAAATTTCTTGTTAACAAACTACAGATTGGCAAGTCTGTTAGGACATCTACTTTGTGCATGACACAAGTAATTTTTCCAACAATTGTTTACAGACAGATTATTCCACTTATAATTCACTGTATCACAATTCCAGTGGGTCAGAAGTTCAAATCAAAAGAAATCAGCCAAGACCTCAGAAAAATAATTGTAGACCTCCACATGTCTGGTTCATACCGCTCAGGAAGGAGACGCATTCTGTCTCCTAGAGATGAACGTACTTTGGTGCAAAAATCCCAGAACAACAGCAAAGGGACCTTGTGAAGATGCTGGAGGAAACAGGTACAAAAGTATCTATATCCACAGTAAAACAAGTCCTATATCGACATAACCTGAAAGGACACTCAGCAAGGAAGAAGCCAGTGCCCCAAAACCGCCATAAAAAAGCCAGACTACGGTTTGCAACTGCACATGGGGACAAAGATTGTACTTGGCGAAATGTCCTCTGGTCTGGTGAAGCAAAAATAGAACTGTTTGGCCATAATGACCATCGTTATGTTTGGAGGAAAAGGGGTAGGCTTGCAAGCCGAGGAACACCATTCCAACCGTGAAGCATGGGGGTGGCAGCATCCTGTTGTGGGGGAGCTTTGCTGCAGGAGGGACTGGTGCACTTCACAAAATAGATGGCATCATGAGGGTGGAAAATTGTGTGGATATATTGAAGCAACATCTCAAGACATCAGTCAGGAAGTTAAAGCTTGGTCGCAAATGGGTCTTCCAAATGGACAATGACCCCAAGCATACTTCCAAAGTTGTGGCAAAATGGCTTAAGGACAACAGAGTCAAGGTATTGGAGTGGCCATCATAAAGCCCTGATTTGTGGGCAGAACTGAAAAAGCGTGTGCTACCAAGGAGGCTTAGAAACTTGACTCAGTTACATCAGCTCTGTCAGGAGGATTGGGCCAAAATTCACCCAATTTATTGTGGGAAACTTGTGGAGACGTTTGATCGAAGTTGAACAATTTAAAGGCAATGCTACCAAATACTAATTGAGAGTATGTAAACTTCTGACCCACTGGGAAGATGAAATAAATAATTCTCAACTATTATTCTGACATTTCACATTCTTAAAATGAAAGTGGTGATCCTAACTGACCTAAGACAGTGAATTTTTACTTGGATTAAATGTCAGGAATTGTAAAACTGAGTTTAAATGTATTTGGCTATGGTGTATGTAAACTTCCGACTTCAACTGTATATATATATATATATATATTTATATTTATTTTTTTCTCCAGAGCTGTATGTATACATATATAAAGAGACCACTGCAATATTACTCAGTTTTTTTATATTTCTCCTGTTTTACTATTTATAGGTTTGTGTTTGGGTAAATTGAACATTTTTATTTTATTCTATAAACTACTGACATTTCTCCCAAATTCCAAATAAAGATATTGTCATTTAGAGGATTTATTTGCAGAAAATGACAACTGGTCAAAATAACAAAAAGATGCAGTTTTTTCAGAGTATATTATATCAGCAAAAAAAAGAAACGTCCACTCACTGTCAACTGCCTTTATTTTCAGCCAACTTTACATGTGTAAATATTTGTACGAACATAACAAGATTCAACAACTGAGATAAACTGAACAAGTTCCACAGACATGTGACTAACAGAAATTGAACAAAGGGGGGGTCAAAAGTAACAGTCAGTATCTGGTGTGGCCACCAGCTGCATTAAGTACTGCAGTGCATCTCCTCCTCATGGAGTGCACCAGATTTGCCATTTCTTGTTGTGAGATGTTACCCCATTCTTCCACCTGCAAGTTCCTAGACATTTCTGGGGGGATTGGCCCTAGCCCTCCGATCCAACAGGTCCCAGACGTGTTCAATGAGATTGCGATCCAGGCTCTTCGTTGGCCATGGCAGAACACTGACATTCCTGTCTTGTAGGAAATCACGCATAGAATGAGCAGTATGGCTGGTGGAATGTCAGGATGAGCCTGCAGGAAGGGTACCACGTGAGGGAGGAGGATGTCTTTCCTGTAACGCACAGCGTTGAGATTGCCTGCAATGACCACAAGCTCAGTCCGATGATGCTGTGACACACCGCCCCAGACCATGATGAACCCTCCACCTCCAAATCGATCCCGATCCAGAGTACAGGCCTCGGTTTAACGCTCATTCCTTCGACGATGAATGCGAATCTGACCATCACCCCCAGGGGGAGACAAAACCGCGACTCGGCAGTGAAGAGCACTTTTTGCCAGTCCTGCCTGGTCCAGCGACGGTAGATTTGTGCCCATAGGGGACGTTGTTGCCGGTGTTGTCTGGTGTGGACCTCCCTTACAACAGGCCGACAAGCCCTCAGTTCAGTTTCTCTCAGCCTATTGCGGACAGTCTGAGCACTGATGGAGGGATTGTACGTTCCTGGTGTAACTCGGGCGGTTGTTGTTGCCATTCTGTACTTATCCCGCAGGTGTGATGTTCGGATGTACTGATCCTGTGCAGGTGTTGTTACATGTGGTCTGCCACTGCGAGGAACATCAGCTGTCCGTCCTGTCTCCCTGTAGTGCTGTCTTAGGCCAGGGCAATTTGTTATTATTATATGCCTCCTTGCAGCATGCCTAAGGCACGTTCACACAGATGAGCAGGGACCCTGGGCATCTTTCCTTTGGTGTTTTTTAGAGTCAGTAGAAAGGCCTCTTTAGTGTCCTAAGTTTTCATAACTGTGACCTTTATTGCCTACCGCCTGTAAGCTGTTAGTGTCTTAAAGACTGTTCCACGGGTGCATGTTCATAAATTGTTTATGGTTCATTGACACAAGCATGGGAAACAGTGTTTAAACCTTTTACAATGACGATTTGTGAAGTTATTTTGATTTTTTTTAACGAATTAACTTTGAAAGGGTCCTGAAAAAGAGACGTTTCTTTTTTTGCTGAAATGATATACATTGTATAACTACATTTTTTTTTGGTAAGCGTCATCTATGAATACGGTTCAAGTATTTTGGATATCTTGTAACCCTTCACCATTGACAACATATTTCTTGAATGTTTCTACAGGAGCGAAGAACAGAAAAGAAGGCCAACAAAGAGGCGTTCAAACAGGAAAAGGTCTATCAAGAGAAACAAATGTTGAACCTGCGTTCCAACATCCAGGGTCTAAAGCTGTCTTAGCTGCCCAGATGCAAGATGAATTGGGACTGACTTTGTGCTCATCCTCTTAACTGGATTACTGATGGACAACAACCCTGCAACCGCCATTTTGCAGAGGACCCCCAACACGAGGACTATGGGCTGTGTGGCATTTTTTTGTGAAGTGTTCAGAGATTAATGTAGCCTGGTCCCAGATCTGTTTGTGCTCTCCCCAACTCCTATGATCATTCTCACCGTGACAGTAAGTCTGCAAGACTGCACAAACAGATCTGGGACCAGGCTAATTCAGACGGTTTTTAAATTTTTTTATAGATCAACTGTTTTGAAGTTAGCATGTCAGTCATCAGAGTGCAGTTCACTAACCCTTCTTACCTTATACAATAAAGCTAAAGAATCTTCCTGGTGTTTTTTTGTTGAGAAAAATTAAATACTTTGTCACACACACAACTGTAAAATAAAACAGACTTTCATTTGGTTATTCAATTATATTTCAATGCCCAACCACCCAAAATATGTTTTACATCCTGAGTAATGTTTACTGAAGATTAGTTCAGCACACAGATTTGAACTGGCGATAGACTTACAGAAATCTCCCAGGGAGCATTAAAAACAGAAATACAACAGATAATAACATTATACAGAGTGGCAATCATTATCTAACCAGGTTAATGGCAGTTGGCCTGAAGCTTTGGTAAACATTGAAAGAAATTGATGCAACTTCAGTGGACGGCCAATGTCGTGGGTGATATTTGCCTTGCATCTCACAGCCTAGTCGGTTAGCTTGGATACATAGTATTTGGTGTATTTTATCCTAAAGTGCTACATCTTTAGTGCCGTTGATCCACAAAGTCATATTTTCATGGAAGAGTGGTTGACGTAAATGAAGCTGGTCGTAAATCCACTATGACAGGTTGGCCAGTGTTGTCAGAGATCCCTATTGTTATCCTTAAATGGCTCAGGTGGAAAGAGTGGTACAGGTGTATAACTGCCTGCCATCTTGGAGGCTTTGAGCACTTTGTCACTGACTGTTCTCTGAGTCAGCCCGAGTGGCACAGCGGTCTAAGGCACTGCATCTCAGTGCTAGAGGCGTCAATACAGACCCTGGTTCGATTCTAGGCTGTATCACAACCGGATGTGATCGGGAGTCCCCTTGGGTGGTGCACAATTGGCCCAGCATCGTCCGGGTTAGGGTTTGCCTTGTTAAAAAAAAGTTACAAATAAAATGTACAAAAATTCAAACATTTCTCTACTTATTTTTTTTTTACCTTTAACTAGGCAAGTCAGTTAAGAACAAATTCTTATTTATATTGACGACCTATCAAAAGGCCTCCTGCAGGGAAGGGGGCTGGGATTAAAAATACAAAATAAAATAAAAATATAGGACAGAACTGATGACGAGAGACACCGCAACACTACATAAAGAGAGACCTAAGACGACAACATAGCATGGCAGCAACACATGACAACATGGTAGCCGCAAAACATTATTACACAGACAATAGCACAAAGGGCAAGAAGGTAGAGACAATACATCACGCGAAGCAGCCACACCTCAGTAAGTGTGTCCATGATTGAGTCTTTGAATGAAGAGCTGCACCAATGAGGACACGATTGAACATCAGTTAGGCATGACAGTGTATCAGTGTACCTAGGTAAACCAGTTCTGTGAAGTCAAATGTCATTGTTCTTAATCCATCCAGTGAAAGTTTTTTTTTTTTTACAGAGGCCTGAGTTCAGAGGTGCTCAGGTGGGGCCATAGCCCACCACTACATCTCCTGCACTCATCTCCACCTCCACCTCTTGTAGAGGAATGTGTCGTCTGTCATAGCCAGAAGCTGTGGAATCCATGTCCTCTGATTCCTCGGAGTCATCTCCACACAGCAGCACAGAGCGTGGCTGTGTCACCTGAAGCTCAGTCCGTAATTGGCTCCTGCTGTCCGATAAGCCCTCTCCCACCTGCCCAGAACTAAAGGGGTTAGCCGAAAATCCAACGCTAGTGGTCGGACTCTCAACCGGTTCCTCCTCCTCTTCTGAAGTTTCCAACAGGCTCTGGGATGTGGTGGTAACTGGTTCTATGCCACTGATGTGCGCTATGATCTCAAATGGCAGGTCCATTATATTCTTGTGTGGGTTTGATAAGGTTGAAGCCTGTGAAAGAATAATGCATAGCCAAATTGAGATTAGTCAGCTCAGAGAGTGTTTGGTTACGGTTTTGGACCAGAAAACAAACCGATATCATATACTGTTCTAGCAACAAGCAAAAGCATTGGATAGGATGAACTCGTCCCAGAGGAGAAAGTAGTACTGCTTTATACATAAAATACACTACATTTTACTCATTCTACATAATACATACATTACCCACCATACACATTATGCGCTTACCAAAGTCTTTGGTAAATTGGACAAGTTTCTTTTCCGCATGCTTCTCTTGCAGAGCCTTATTGTCACAAAGACTACAAAGGCCACAATGCCAATGATGATAAATGGCAAAAATGATTCCAGTGAAATTGTTTCTGCAGACAGACAAACAAATCAGTCACGGAATCGCTTAACTAGCATTCTATGTCATTGTAAGTTAACTTTCCATGGCCGCTATTCATTTTGACTATAATAATTCCATCAAAACTGCAATAATTCATACAAAGAGTTAAATACTTGGACCAGACATTACAAATAAAGTGTCATGTCAACAAAGGTAGTGTACGCACTCTCTTCATTGACACAGATGGGCCCTTTTCTGTTGAACATAACTCGGTGGACCATTGCATTCCCCTCCAGACTAACACAGTACTTCTCCTTGTTCCCCAGGACGGTGAAGTGATGATGGCAGACTTTGTCTTCTATCTGGCACTCAAACGTGTGATTAGTCTGCAGACAAAAAAAATCTAAATGTCAACATCATCGTTAAGTATCCATAGATGTCAACGTTGGGTCATCGTTACTAATGCACCGAGCAAAGTAATTCAATGGATATAACCTGTGTGTACCCTCTGCATGTACACTGTAGATTCTAACCAATTAAGGGCAATTTTCATCATACTTACATTTTCATAGGTTACTTGGGATAGGAAGCGTTTGTCATCTTCACCCATGCGAGACTCTTTCAGTTCTGTGTACAGGTGGTAAGGGTTGTCGAAGCTCACTGTGACCTTCATATCCTTCATTGACACTTTTACAGCAGGGAAATCCAACTTGCCTGAGATAAAATGAAAAGGGTATTAGAGTAGAGTTAGAGAAACAGCCTGCAGTAATGAATATACTGACCTGGAGGAGGACTACCTCAATATACTGACCTGGATGAGGACTCCCTCAATATACTGACCTGGAGGAGGACTCCCTCAACATACTGACCTGGATGAGGACTCCCTCAATATAATGACCTGGAGGAGGACTCCCTCAATATACTGACCTGGAGGAGGACTCCCTCAACATACTGACCTGGATGAGGACTCCCTCAATATACTGACCTGGATGAGGACTCCCTCAATATACTGACCTGGAGGAGGACTCCCTCAATATACTGACCTGGAGGAGGACTCCCTCAATATACTGACCTGGAGGAGGACTCCCTCAATATACTGACCTGGAGGAGGACTCCCTCAATATACTGACCTGGAGGAGGACTCCCTCAATATACTGACCTGGATGAGGACTCCCTCAATATACTGACCTGGATGAGGACTCCCTCAATATACTGACCTGGATGAGGACTCCCTCAATATACTGACCTGGATGAGGACTCCCTCAATATACTGACCTGGAGGAGGACTCCCTCAACATACTGACCTGGAGGAGGACTCCCTCAATATACTGACCTGGAGGAGGACTCCCTCAATATACTGACCTGGAGGAGGACTACCTCAACATACTGACCTGGACGAGGACTACCTCAACATACTGACCTGGACGAGGACTACCTCAATATACTGACCTGAAGGAGGACTCCCTCAATATACTGACCTGGAGGAGGACTCCCTCAACATACTGACCTGGATGAGGACTCCCTCAATATACTGACCTGGAGGAGGACTCCCTCAACATACTGACCTGGACGAGGACTACCTCAATATACTGACCCGGAGGAGGACTCCCTCAATATACTGACCTGGAGGAGGACTCCCTCAATATACTGACCTGGAGGAGGACTCCCTCAATATACTGACCCGGAGGAGGACTCCCTCAATATACTGACCTGGATGAGGACTCCCTCAATATACTGACCCGGAGGAGGACTCCCTCAATATACTGACCTGGATGAGGACTCCCTCAATATACTGACCCGGAGGAGGACTCCCTCAATATACTGACCCGGAGGAGGACTCCCTCAATATACTGACCTGGATGAGGACTCCCTCAATATACTGACCCGGAGGAGGACTACCTCAATATACTGACCCAGAGGAGGACTCCCTCAATATACTGACCTGGAGGAGGACTCCCTCAATATACTGACCTGGAGGAGGACTACCTCAACATACTGACCTGGACGAGGACTACCTCAATATACTGACCTGGAGGAGGACTCCCTCAAAATACTGACCTGGAGGAGGACTCCCTCAACATACTGACCTGGATGAGGACTCCCTCAATATACTGACTTGGATGAGGACTCCCTCAATATACTGACCCGGAGGAGGACTCCCTCAATACACTGACCCGGAGGAGGACTCCCTCAATATACTGACCCAGAGGAGGACTACCTCAATATACTGACCCGGAGGAGGACTACCTCAATACACTGACCGGAGGAGGACTTCCTCAATGGGGTGGCATGGTAGCCTAGTGGTTAGAGAGTTGGACTAGTAACCGAAAGGTTGCAAGTTCAAATCCCTGAGCTGACAAGGTACAAATCTGTCGTTCTGCCCCTGAACAGGCAGTTAACCCACTGTTCCTAGGCTGTCATTGAAAATAGGAATTTGTTCTTAACGGACTTGCCTAGTAAAATAAAATGTAAAAAATGGTCATATATACAGTACCAGTCAAAAGTTTAGACACACCTACTCATTAAAGGGTTTTTATTTTCTACATTGTAGAATAATAGTGAAGATATCAGAACTATGAAATAACATATATGGAATCATGTAGTAACCAAAAAAGTGTTCAACAAAACAAAATATTTTTATATGAGATTATTCAATGTAGCCACCCTTTGCCTTGATGACAGCTTTGCACACTCTTGAAGGAGCATGTGTGTCCAAGCTTTTGACTGGCACTATACCTCTCTGTCGCTTGGATGGATGTCATTTTTATGTCACACAACGAAATCATGTTTCTATACAATGAGGAAAAATATTGATATGCTTTGAAAACCCACTTTTGAAAACATTGTACTTACAGTGGATGTCAGCTGTAAGGTATCTATTAAATGTGAATATCGAGGACTTCTGAGATGCTGATTCCTCCATTTCATCAATGGCCGTTATGTTCACAAAGTAGCGATCCAGTCCTTTAGCATTCCACATCAAGGGGGAGAGGTCATAATGATGCTGTTTAGTGGAATTCTCCCACGAACTATTACAAAAAACAGGGAGCATTAGATACACTTAACAGAAAGACGGCACTCAACCAACAAACAGAGTTAGAAGCTGTTAATAGATCATGTATAATAGTTGAATAAGCAGATAGATCTGTTAGGAGGTATCTGATGCCCATAACATACGAATGCTATTCTTTTCAATCAAATTATATACACTGAACAAAAACATAAACGCAACATGCAACAATTTCAAAGATTTTATTGTGTTACAGTTCATATAAGGAAATCACTGGAATTTACTGAGTTACAGTTCATATGATACATTCTTTAGGCCCTAATCTATAGATTTCACATGAATGGAAATACAGATATGTTTTCAGATACTTAAAAAAAAAAAGGTAGGGGCATGGATCAGAAAACCAGTCAGTATCTGGTGTGACCACCATTTGTCTCATGCAGTTCGACACATCTCCTTTGTATAGAGTTGATCAGGCTGTTGATTGTGGCCTGTGGAATGTTGTCCCACTCCTCTTCAATGGCTGTGTAAAGTTGCTGGCAAGAACTGGAACATGCTGTCATACACGTTGATACAGAACACCCACAAAATGCTCTATGGGTGACATGTCTGGTGAGTTTGCAGACATTTTCAGCTTCCAGGAATTGTGTACAGATCCTTGTGACATGGGGCCTTTGCATTATAATGCCGAAACATGCGGTGATGGTGGGGGATCAATGGCACAACAATGGGCCTCAGGATATTGTAACAGTATCTATCGATAAAATGCAATTGTGTTTGTTGTCCGTAGCTTATGACTGCCCATACCCTAACCCCACCGTCACCATTGGGCACTCTGTTCACAACGTTGACATCAGCAAACCGCTTGCCCACTCGACGCAATACATGCTGTCTGCCATCTGCCTAGTACAGTTGAAACCGGGATTCATCCGTGAAGAGCACACTTCTCAGGTGTGCCAATGGCCATCGACTGGGAGCATTTGCCCACTGAAGTCAGTTACGACGCCGAACTGCAGTCAGGTCAAGACCCTGGTGAGGACGATGAGCATGCAGATGATCTTCCTTGAGACGTTTTCTGACAATTTGTGCAGAAATTCTTCAGCTGTGCAAACCCAATGTTTCATCAGCTGTCCAGGTGGCTGGTCTCAGACGATCCCGCAGGTGAAGAATGGTCTGCGGTTGTGAGGCCGGTTGGAAGTACTGCCAAATTCTCTAACATTATGTCGGAGGCGGCTTATGGTAGAGAAATTAGCATTCAATTCCCTGGCAACAGCTCTGTTGGACATTCCTGCAGTCAGCATATTAATTGCACGCTCCTTCAGAACTTGAGACATCTGTGGCATTGTGTTGTGTGACAAAAGTGCACATTCTAGAGTGGCCTTTTATTGTCCCCAGCACACCTGTGTAATGATCATCCTGTTTAATCACCTTCTTGATATGCCACACCTGTCAGATGGATGAATTATCTTGGCAAAGGAGATATGTTCAGTAACTGTGACCTTAACAAATTTGTGCACAACATTTTAGAGAAATAAGCTTTCTTTAGTGCGTATGGAAAATTTCTGGGATATTTTATGTCAGCTCATGAAACATGGGACCATCACTTTACATGTTGGATTTATATTTGTTCAGTATAGTTAGACAAACTCATATTTCATTTCAATAATTAAAGCATGATATTACAAACATGAATAAACATTCAGGGCCGGTTTCCCAGACACAGACTAAGCCTAGTCCTGGACTAAAAATCTATTTGAATCTCCATTGTAACATGCTTCTTAGTTCATGGCTAGGTTTAATCTGTGTCCGGGTGTTCGGATACAGGTATCCTGTGTGTATCCTGTGTGTATTTCCTTTCTCTCCTTCTCCCCTCACAGGTGACTATCATCAGTTACTAATCAGTCATCAATCAGAAGACACCTGCTCCTTTTCCCTTACCCTATCACATTCCCGTTCCCTTGGTTTAAAAACCCTGTCAGCTATTTTCTCTGGAGCTCAATCTCTCTGTCATGCCATCTCTCTGTAGAGCTCTTGTTTGGTTTAGCAACTACATGTCACTGTCTGGTACCCTGTGAGTATTGTTTTTGTTAAGGTGTTTGTTTGATGGTGGGAAAAGGGGGTACCAAGACAAGTCGCCCATGGGCATACACTACCCATAGAAACACTTTGTCTAAGAGCACTAGGTAGAACTGGGTGGACCACCCACTGTATTTTTGGTTAGTTAGCTAGTTGTTCTTAAAGCAGGTAGTCTAGCTTAGGGGTGTTTTTGGATACTTATTTCTTTCCTTGGGTCCAGCTCAGCCTCTTTTCCTGCCCCCCTTTACCGTGTGTTTACCAAATAAACCATGAGTGTTTGACGGTGGATTTAAGTTGTCTGTGGTTATTTGGTCTCACTGTTACTTTTTCACCGTTATTTGCATGAGTTATGTTATGGGTCTCGTTGCCCCCCTAGACTGTAGAGACAAAGGGATTCGTAACACCGGGATACTGTCCCTCATTGTTCTTTCATAGTGTATATCAGAGGAGGTTATTGGGAGGAGCTATAGGAGGACGGGCTCATCGTAATGGCTAGAACGGAGTCAAACAGGTTCTTTATGTGTGTTTGGTACCATTCCATTTATTCCAAGCCATTACAAACCACCTACCTTCATATAGTTCCTCCTACCATGGTGTATATGTCATATGTAAGCCATTATGAAGGGTCATCCAAAACCGAGTCAGCAGTAGTCTGTAGTAGCTACTACTCATTAGAATACCAGCAAAGCTCACCTGTGATCACCAGTTATTTTCAATTTGAAGAGAGGTCGACGAAGCAGTTCACTGTGGTTCCAATCAACAGTTGTCTGTAAGTTGTTACAGCTCACTGTCACATTTTCTGGAGGCGGAACTGTCCAGGAAAACAAGACATTCCATTTAGTTAGTAGGCTTATGGAGGCAAAGGTGAAGAACCTGTCATGCAGGTAGTCTCGGTTCTTACATCTTGACATTTTTGCTCATGAGGGTTAGTACCAAGGAAACCTTCACCAGAGCATTTTAGCATGGGCATGACATCGGTTAAAACATCCCTTGTGAAAAAAGATTGCAGTCAGAGTGCACTGTGGTATAATAAAGCAGTACGGCTTGGAGATGTGGCATATGGCCAATATACCACGACTAAGGGCTGTTCTTATGCACAATGGAGTTCCTGGACACAGTCCTTGGCCGTGGTATATTGGCCATGAATCACAATCCCCCGAGGTGCCTTATTGCTATTATAAACTGGTTATCAACATAATTAGAGCAGTAAAAATAATGTTTTGTAATATCTGTGGTATGCGGTCTGATATACCATGGCTGTCAGCCAATCAGCATTCAGGGCTCGAGCCACCCTGTTTATAATTGCAGTTAGTGCAGTATAAATGCAGTATTCTGCAAATACTACTTCCAAAATAAGTGTTATTTACTGCAATAATTTCTCAGTGTATCTGCAGATACAGTGCAATTGTTCTGCAATTACTGGGTCAAATACCACAGTTAACTGCAGTTGCTGAACTTTTCCTGCAGTTTCAGAACTGCAATATTTTTTTCTAAGGGATGGTATCAATAACAAGATCAAACGAGCTGAAACGAGCCACCTACGATTCCCCACATGGCAGCTTCTTGTAAAAAATAAAAAATAAAATAAAAAACATGTTTTATTTTAGCTTGTAATTATTGCTAACTATCTGGCTATCCAGAATCACAACACACGGATTTCTGCCCCAATCAATCGCATCACAAATGAAGCGGGCCCCGGAGCCGTGCTTTGATATGATTGTTTGTTTTCAATAAACATATGAAGGATGTATATAGTTTGTCTACAATCTAAGCCAACCCTGTTTTGCCCCGTAGTTGTGCAAGCGTCGGTTTTGTTGCTAAACAACCACCACTCTAAACAAATCAAATGAAATAATTTGTTAATCAAAGTGTTAGAGCAACACTAACTTCCTCATGTCAGCACCCTGGCCAATTCCTGTTAGACAACTATATGATCAACCAAACGACACGTCACAACTCTCATCTCAACCAGAGATCTCCATTGACTTATAATGTATTAGACACTGCTTTTTCCCCTTCTTGAAAATGGCAGGTAAATATTGGCAGCAATGAGGAAGCAAATAAGAGTGTTTGTCCAGGTGAGTTGGGATACATTGTTGCCCGTCTGTATTGCTTCAAAAGTCCTTCTCATAAACTATTAAACCCATTTTGCAACACTGCCTTGCCCACAATGAACTGCAGAAAGCATTGATTGCCCTGCTCATGCTTATCATAGTAAAGCACTGATGTTTGTTTTATGAGCTTACTTGAAAAGAACAGAACGGTCTGCAGTCTAAGCAAGCACTCAGGGAGATAATCAGTCCCGGGATTTACCACACCCGTGTTAAACCACCTTTGGTACCACGGAATCTGATTTTAACATTTTATTATACTGTAGTTTGGGTAAGCTAATGTAAGACCAAAGTACATTTATTTATGCCTAGCAGCTATTGTCCTACGCAAATAGTTGCCTACCTAATGTATGTTAGAATGAAATACAAGACTAATTTGACAACCTGTGGTTTATAGTTAGAATTGAGGAGCAGGTGAGGCATAATGAGGAGTTGTCTGTTTATTCTAAGAGCTGGTTCAAACACATGCAGACGACTCCGAATTACTGTCCATTTGTATTTTTATAACATTATGTGGGGACGTTAGGCGGTTAGGATACTGACAAAATATGATGTGAGCTGATTTAGTACATAGTGTGTCGAATTACTACAAGTGGGAAAAACACCATGACTTAAAACGAGAACCGACAGACGAAATTGTTATTACAGTATTATTACATAGCTAACCCTATTGCCGCAAATCATCCCTTCTGATTTGTAATCAGTCAGAATAATAATAACCCACATTGTTCTTCAATCAAAGCAATGTAGGTTTCAAAGTTTTCATTCAGGTTAACCAACTTACCCAGTGTGGAAACCGCCGTGACCAAAACCATTAGGAATATCAATGAACCACAAAAAGCCAACATCATGCCGTTTCAAATACAAATCCACGAAATTTAAGAAACCGAAATAACAACGAGATAGACTTATTCTTAGATTTAATTAAAAAAAAAACAGCAATCTACCTTTAACCTAAATTATAAGACATATCCACAGAGCTAAAATGTGTTATCAGATAGTATCGGTCGGTCGTTGTCGTAAGACGCAGTTTCTTTGACAGTAAATTACACGGGGCGTATTTCTTTACAGGTTCTTCGAAAAGACACACCCCCGTTTCATCATATCATTTCATTCCAAAAACTTCTGTAGAATATATGCTTACAACTATGGGAAATCCTAGAAATTATTAGTCAGTTAACTAAACTAAACATATCCTAAAATGGACTATATGTCCAGTCGAGTACCGGAAACATGCGCGGGGAAAAACGCAGAGTTCACACCTTGACCTCAACCCAATCTCTCTCCAGTTGCAGGACATCAAAGGACAGATAAAAACATGTCAGTAGCCTACTTTGATCAATGCCACCACCTACTGCTGATTTGTGATAAACATGACCTAACAACAAAGAATTAACACAAGGAATTCACAATCAATGGTGTTCATTGCACCCTTGTGAAAGTGATATCAAATGCCCACCTTAAGAACACTAATTGAGAATGTTAGGATTGTTGTACAGGCAACAGTGACGACAGATGATATTGTGGCACACGGTCCTATAAGAACTACATGTACTTTTTTAGGCCTTTGTCTATCAAAAGAAAAGGATATACAGCTGGATTTCTGGTTGAGATGGAAGATAAATGCATGTAAAGGATTTACAGCTAACAGTGATGCACATGCATGTATTTCCTCCCTCAGTATAAAAGGGACTTGACCTGGTCCATCAGTGAGATTGTATTTCTATTGCTGAACCCTGCTCTCCTGGGGGATATTTGTTTTAAGTCCCCGTATTTATTACGTAATGCTGAGTTTAACTAGAACTGCGGTAAACTGGCCAAAATCACAGCCTGTGTTGATGTTGGGCCTTTTGAGGTGTAGCCCCTTTTTTAGGTCCTTGTGATGATTGTTTTAACATATAGTTCCTAGTTGGCACACTTTGCATAGGAACAAGCATGATATTCAAAATAGGTTGAATTTAAATTTACAGCAATACTCAGTGATCCTTTATATGGCATCTTTGTTTTTCTGTCGTCTCAAATGCTTTTATATAACCAGCCAAATGTTTCATCCAATGTTTCATCCAATACATTGATTGTTTTTTGGTGATGTGGACACCAAGGAACTTGAAGCTCTCAACCTGCTCCACTACAGCCCCGCCGATGAGAATGGGGGGGGTGTGCTCGGTCCTCCTTTTCTGTAGTCCACAATCATCTCCTTTGTCTTGATCACGTTGAGGGAAAAGTTGTTGTCCTGGCACCAGACTGCCAAGTCTGGTGCTGTCATGGATGAACAGGGAGTACCGGAGGAGACTGAGCACGCACCCCTGTGGGGCCCCTGTGTTGAGGATCAGTGTGGCAGATGTGTTATCTACCTTTACCACCTGAGGGCTGCCTATCAGGAAGTCCAGGATCCAGTTTCAGAGGAAGGTGTTTAGTCCCAGGGTGCTTCGAGATGAGCTTTGAGGGTACTATGGTGTTGAACGCTGAGCAGTAGTCAATGAATAGCATTCTCACGTAGGTGTTCCTTTTGTCCAGGTGGGAAAGGGCAGTGTGGAGGGCAATAGAGATTGCATCATCTGTGGATCTGTTGGGGCAGTATGCAAATTAAAATGGGTCTAGTGTTTCTGGGATAATGGTGTTGATGTGAGCCATGACCAGCTTTTCAAAGCCCTTCATGGCTACAGAGGTGAGGGCTATGGGCCAGTAGTCATTTAGACAGGTTACCTTGGTGTTCTTTGGCACAGGGACTATGGTGGTATGTGATTTGCAAATCTGGGTGGAAGATCTGGCTCGTCTGGACCCGGGACACAAAGTGCCATTTGATGTTGCCTTTAAAGAAAAGAAGTGAAAAGAAGATGCGATTTGGGCCGTCCATAATATTAGGCTTTCTGGATTGTGCCTGATTAGGTATAAATCTCAATCCATTTTATGATCTCTTGTCTCCATCTCTGTCCCATTAATTTAACAATGCTATTAAAAGACGACCTGCTTGATGATCTTGATGCTGTCATTTAATCCAAGGAGCAGGTAAACAATGTCGTCGATGTTTAATCTTAAATGTTGTCTCGTTTGTCTAATGCAATACTTAAATCAAGGTTGGATTAGGGTGAAGAGCACTCACTGCCATCAATAACAACAAGCATCCCACCATACCAGACCATGGTTCACTCATCTCAAAGGCTTGTGCCATGTCATTATTTTAAGCTCATCCCATGTCTCTTTAGATCTGTTTAATATATGAGCTCCTCCACTCATCTCTCTATCTAGCAAATGTGTGTCACCCTCTAGCAGGCTATTCCTGAAAGTACATGTAAAACCTGCATGACACAGGTTTTACATGGGCGCCAGGCTACCCGTCATCATACACGACTGTTACCAACATTACGCACAGCTGTGCTCATTGGACTCACCTGGACTCCTTCACTTTGATGATTACCCCCGGAATATCTTTCTGTTCCTTGGTTATGTTCCCTGTTTCTGCATGATTCCGTATTGTGTTTGCTATGTGTTCCTGTCCAGGCGCTGTTCCTGTTCCGTTTCATGTCCGTCAGCTAATAAACCTTCACTCCCTGTACCTGCTTTTCATCTCCTGTGTCGCTACCTTTACACGCACGCACACACACACGCGCGCGCGCACGCGGCAGTTAGCCTAGCACAGGGGTATTCAACTCTTACGCCACGAGGTCAACTCTTACCCTACCCAGGCAACACATTTCACTGCACCTTTCCGGTGTATGTGGCAATAAAACACCAAACTCAATGGCACAGCAGCAGCTGTGAAATATATATTTGATCTTATCGTCTGTATTGTAAGATATCCAATTATCCTGCCCAAGTCATTTCTACGTGGCTACTAGTCTAGACTCTCAGCCACCAACCCCCCCCATCACACCGATGTTGACTGACAACTGGGGACATCCATTGTCCCCTCCCTCCCTCCCTCCCTGCCTCTGTTTTCTCCAAAAAGCAAACACTAGCTACCACAAATCCCCCCAAGAGTAGATTGCCCTTGGACTTTTAGGTCCACCGTCATTGGGCGGTTCCCTGGCCTGGATCCTGTTGTGCCCTGCATGTGCAGCCATGTGAGCAGCTGCTTGACCCCCCCCCCCCCCCTCACTGCACTGCTTTCTCTGTCTAACTCTGTTCTGGCACCAAGGGACACACAGCTGGATCGCTATGACCGAATCTCTCTCTAGTAGTAGGTATAACGTGTTTGTCTTGAGTTCTGCCTACCACGACAGCATGAGAACGCTACTGGACAGCAGCTGGGTAAAGTTTGGGCCAGCCGGCAGAGGGTCCATTGATTGGGTGACTGGGTCACCTTCTCCCCCAATGGTGGAGAGACAGTTACAGGTAAGGGAACATCAGCTTGTTGTTACTGAGTGAGTCTGATTCAGTAGTAGTCGTTACATATAGACTGCTGCGAGACCCAGAGATTGTTGGTAGATCCAGGAGGTAGGCAACCCGGGTCCTGCAGCAGATTTTGAGTTTACTTTTTTGCTTGACACCTGGGAGTAGGTAGGTGGTGTAACAGTGTAAGCTTCCGTCTCTCACCTCACCCGGGCTAGAACCAGGGACCCTCTGCACACATCGACAACTGTCTCCCACGAAGCATCGTTACCCATCGCTTCACAAAAGCCGCGGCCCTTGCAGAGCAAGGGGAACAACTACTTCAAGGTCTCAGAGCGAGTGACGTCACCCGATTGAAACGCTATTAGCGCACACCACCGCTAACTAGCGAGCCATTTCACACCGGTTACAGGGGCATACTGGTTTAACAATCTAAAGAGCAGAAAATTATTGTGAAAAATAGCTTTTTAGGTGGATTCCTTTTATTTGATATGATCTTTTATTTTTCCTGACTGGAGGAGCGCTGTCCAAGGTACTTCAGCCAGCATCCACATACTGTGGGCTATACAGACTTTTGCAGGCTACACACTCTTGCTGTTGTTAATTGAGTGCCTTGAAATAGTATTGGTTGTCACGACTATGACGAGTGCTTGTGAGTGCAGTTCATGTCAGGGCAATGGCAGAGGAAAGCTCTTCGGGGTTTTCAGCTGAGTGGAGTGATGTTGATGGGTCTTTAGTCAGTCATCCAGATGAGGATCAGCGTTATCTGAGCACTGAAACCGATTGGTCGGATGAATTTGGGACACTGTGTCAACAGGGGAATATAACACTCAGGCAATATCAAATGGCATAAGCCCTATTGAGCCTCTGTAGGATATCTTGATTTCACAACCATGCAGTTTCAGATTTGAGAAGATGGAAGAGGATCATCACTCATCCGGTGGAACATTGACTTTTTGAGGCAAAACCCATTACTGATTTTTTGATTTCATATCTTCAACATCATCCTGCATGTATTTTAGAGGAATCTTTTTTTCTGTCCTGTCAATGACGTGATTTATTAACACTTTTTCCCTCCAAATCCACCAGGGCGACAACTGGAATGAGCTGAACCTCGACCAGGAAGGGAGGTCAGGGCTGCTCCTCTACGTGGTCCTCCCCGTCGCCTCCCTCCTCATGCTGGGCCTTCTGGTACTCCTGGCCTACTGGAGGTGCTCCCCTCCAAAGCTCAGCCTGGACCTCCAGGACCCCAAGAGCAGCGCGGAGTTCCTCTCCTCGCTCACCGGCCACGGCGAACGCCACACCAGCACCAGCTCTGACATGTCGGACAGCGTGTACGTCATGGTCTACCTGCCGCCGCCCTACGAGGAGACGCTGACCAAGATCACACGCGCCACCAGTCTGACCAGTCGGAAAGAGTCCATGAACATAGAGGACCTGGAGGCCCGGCTGTGTCCGGAGATCAAGTCCAGTGGACGCTACGTGTGACTGGGGAACACTGGGACTGTCTCTCAAATGGCCCCCTATTCCCAAAAGCCCACAAAGGGCTCTGATTAAAAGAAGTGCACTATGTAGGGAGTAGGGTATATGGTATCATTTCAGACTAGAACTAAGAGATTGCTTTTGAAAGGACTCCATATACCAAGCTCTTTAGAATACGGGGAATTCAATGGACTATTTAAAAACATCAGACCTGACTTAGTATTGGGGGTACCAGCTTTCTACACAGAGGAGTGTGCAGTTGCATGAAAGCTGGAAATTGCATTGACTGGCTGTCCAGGATACAGTACATCTAGATTCTCTAGAGAGGACAGACGCTGACGATGTACAAACCGTAGGTCACAGTAGGCAAATAAATCTCCTTCAACGATACAAAAGATAATATACAATTCATTTGCATTGTTTTTATCTCCTAAATGAAACACGCGATCCCCCATTTTGACTTCCACACATTGTATGAGCCATACCATGCTTTCAACCCTCCTGTACCTGTGTTGATTTACAGTTTGTTCCCTATTTGGAGACTTAGGAATGTCAATGTGCAAAGTGCAAGAATGTTACAGAAGTCTTGTATATAATACTGTATGTTATTTGAATTTGATTTGAATTGTATTTATATGTAAAAAGGTACAAAGACCTTGCCTGGGCACCATGTGTTTGACAGAAGGAACAAGGAGTGGAATGTTAGTTAGACGGGTACACAGACTTACAAAGACCTAGTCCAGGTTAATAATTCCCTTCATTCCTTGGAGTCACATCATATATGTACTCCTAAAGACCTCAGACCTGATACGTTTTATAGACTACATAACATATATTCATTCTAATTAACAAGTAATATGTTTGTACAAAGTGTTATATTGTTTTTAAATAAAGAAGAAAAATATCTGAGCATGTTATGATTGAGAGACTTCCGTCATGATCACTGATGCACCGAGGTTGCAAAGTTTTAATCCCATGCTGCCCCACTGTGATACATCTTGGTCATATCATGTAGACTACTGAATGTAGAGGTGAGCTCTCCTTTCCAAACACCTGTCTTACATTACAGCGTTTCTGAGCAAGATTGTCAAGAAGTGTTAGAAATGTCCAGGGGTCCAACTTGTTTTTTTTTTTCTTACGGCCAAACAATCCTCAGAAGCAGCTACAGCATTTCATATTCTACTCTTTGTACCATTTATTCTTGTAAATGATCCGTTTCAGACTATTAACGGAAGCGTTTTTATTTAACGTATATTAATTCACTAAATGTTCGTCGTTGTTAATTAACCGATTCATTTGAATAGTCTATTGTATAAATTATCCCAAAAGCCCAAAATTCGAAACATACTGTGTTTTTAAGCAAAGTAAATGTGTTGATCTAATCAAAAACAACAATTGAAAACACAGATTCAGGCCACACCATAAAACAATACAATGGATGGTTATTGGTTACATTGAACATCAGGCTCCTCTATATGGAATGTAAAATATATGTATCAGAAATAAAGTCATAAAAGACATGTGTTTTGAAAACAAAGTCACGCAAAATACTTCAAATAAAGTGTTTATTTTTTCAAATAAAAGTTCAGAGAGAAAATTGTTTGGTGCCAAAACAGTCTCTCAAAACATCCTGTATCCCAAAATGGAAAATAAGACAGTATTAGACAGGCAACATACAATGTCTTTTTAGGATCTGAGGTAGGCCTTGTTGTTATATCTGTCTCTGTGTAAATGTGTGTGCGTCCATACACTTGGTTTGTGTGGATGTGATTTCTAGTATCCGCGCCTGCGACAATCCTCCATCCACAATTCTTCCGCTGTTTTTTTTTCTAAAGGCCAAACAAACCCGAGAACCAGCCGCAGCCCTTCTTCTTCTCCTTCTTTTTATTATTTTCCTCCTCCATCATTGCCATCCATCCCATCTTCCAGAAGGGTTCGGGTTCCTGTGAACAAACAGAATTAGTGAGTGGAAACTACAGGCACCTTAATTGGGGAGGACGGGCTCATAGTAATGGCTGGAATGGTGTTAATGGAATGGTATCGAACACATCAAACACACAGTTTCCATGTGTTTGATGCCATTCCAGTTACTCCATTCCAAACATAATTATTAGCCCTCCTCCCCTCCTGTAGTGGAAACAAACCTCAGGAAGCCATCGCCATCAGCAACCTTTCAATGCTGAAGCTGAAGCTGCAGCTCAGTACGGGACAAACAACATTCAAATTGACTGATATTATCAATGAGACAATACAGAAAACAGTGTAGCTTACCTTCTCAAGTGGGGTGAGGCGTTCCTTCATTCTGTCAGCGCTGGCTTTCTCAATGCAAAGCTCCAGCTTGGTCTTTTCTACGGGAAATGGAAATGTGAGAAGATAGTACATTTGAAAGGAAGGGAGGAGTTCAAATTGTTATTGTCCAACTGGTTAGCTGACTGTTAATGTAGCAGTTGACTCTACATCGGATTTTGTTGTGAAATTGTGAATGAAAGAACATTGTGGAATACAAGTCATCTACAAGAGACTAGGCCTGATTCTGAATGTACAACACCAACAGTAGCACCAACCTGTATCATCCGGGGTTCTGGTCTCTCTCTTGACCGGGATGTTGATGCAGTATGGCCGGTCATCACCCTTCTTGGTGTCCTTGGCGAAGGTCAAGGTAGGCCTCAGGTGAGCCATGATCTCTCTGACCATGATATCGCAGACCAGCAGAGACTGTATTTCTGGGTATAGCTGGGCTTTAACCATTGGCCAATCATGGAAAGTCCTGAAGTACTTGCTCTTGATAGAGAGTGAGACGTCTTCTAAGAATTTGGCCATCTTGTCCGGCTCATCGTTGAGCTTCCTCAGAGTGCGTAAGAACAGTCTTTGGTTTTGGTATTTCAATGCCTCTTTCTGAACCTGGATATGTAGGTGCTCTACCATATCATTGCAAAGTGAGACGTCTTCCCATGAACCGTATTGCTGCTTGATTGTATATGAATCTGCAAAAACAGAGTCAAAGACTTTCCTGACAAGAATAACAGGAACAATATCAAGGTTTGTCATCTTTGGTTTGTTCCTCTTGGTCTCCGTCTGAGCCGGTTGTTGCACAGGCTTTCCACAGTCCTTTGTGGTTACCTCGAAAACATCAGTCTGTGGGAACTGCTTCAAAAAGGCAGCCTGACTGACGTCGAGAGCAAGAGGATTATCAGGCATTGTGTTGCTTGATGTTACAACCTCTTCATCGTCGTCCCCAACAAAGTATTTGGGGTCGATCCAGACTACATCTCTGTTGGAGGAACGAGGCAGAGAAACACGACGGATGTATTCCAACTTGATGCGGTCATTAAGGGGGAAAGCCTTCAGGAACAGTGCCAGTTTCCCAACCCGGGACCCGTAGTGATTGTAGATGGTCTTCCTAAGGTCTTCGGGTAGGGCTACTGCAAAGAGTTTGCTCTCCATAGCCTCTTCGCAGCTCCTAGCTATTGGACACCGTGGGCCGAGGACTTGAAGCGGATAGGTGTCACTGATGCCCTTGTACACCATCAGGATCCCCTCACAGATAGCGCTGGGGATGGTGGAGATGATCACCGTGTCCTTCATGGCAACCAGTTTTTTAATCTTGATTGTCGTGCCAAACTGATGTATCATGGCACTCTGCATGTGGAACACAGTCTTTCTCATGTTGCAGAAGGGGGGGCACAGATTTTCATCCACAGATATACCTGGAATCTTCCTCAAGATGTTAAAAGCGACGGAGGCCATTTTAACGACCAGTAAGAGCAGAGCCTGTTGGTCAAGCTGTTTAGTACCGCGTCCGTTCATTGGATGAAGTTTTAGAATAAACTTCACTATGAAGTCACTGAATAGTTCTCCACTAATGATCAATCTAGCAGGTAGAGGACAGATGTTCACCATATCCTGACTAATACGTCTCTCCTCTTCATTGGCAGTATAAACAACGGGCACTGTCTTAGCAATGCATAGACCTACGAGATGAACAATGTACCTTGTCAAGATGTGTGACCTGATTCCCAGTGCTCTCGCCAGCACCGGTTTTGGGCCCAGCACTTGCTTAAGGTTGTTGATGACAGTCTTAGCCACCTCATAAGCATCAATGGACTGCTGACCGTTCAACAGCTCCTCCTCCTCAGTGACCTCGACCCAGGGAATAGACCACAGAAGAGCTTGGGTGTCGTTGATGATAGCAGGTGTCTCCAAATACACTCCCCCCTGAAAGGCTTGGGGATCTACTTGAAGAAGCACCTGGGTGATGACATGCTTGATGTTTGAACCAAGTACCACAATCGTCTTCGGCATGATCTTGTATGCAGTCTTCATCACGGTCTCAGTGTCTGTGAGGACCGTTTGGAGTATGGGACATGTGCTAAGGTCAAGGGCCTCAACCTTCCTTGCCTTCACATAGAAGAGAAATAAAGGCATTGCAATACTTTACTACCTATCACGTCTTGTAGTGTATTTCTTATTACATGTACAGGTTTAGTACTACACTTAGAAAAAAAAGGTGTTATCTCGAACCTTAAAGGGTTATTCTGCTGTCCCCATAGGAGAACCCTTTGAAGAACCCTTTTGGTTCTTTTTTGGGGGAATTTTACCAATTTTTTCTCCCCAATTTCATGGTATCCAATTGTTTTAGTAGCTACTATCTTGTCTCATCGCTACATCTCCAGTACGGGCTCGCGAGAGACAAAGGTTGAAAGTCATGCGTCCTCCGATCCACAACCCAACCAAGCCACACTGCTTCTTCACACAGCATGTAGCCAACCCAGAAGCCCAGAGGAAACACCGTGCACCTGGCAACCTTGGTTAGCGCGCGCAGTGCCCGGCCCGCCACAGGAGTCGCTGGTATGCGAAGAGACAAGGATATCCCTACCGGCCAGGCCCTCCCTAACCCGGACGACGCTAGGTCAATTGTGCGTCGACCCACGGACCTCTCGGTCGCAGCCGGTTACGACAGAGCCTGGGCGCAAACCCAGGGTCTCTGGTGGCACAGCTGGAGCTGCAGTACAGTGCCCTTAACCACGCGAGAGGCCTGATAGAACCCTTTCTACAGAGGATTGTATATGGAACCGAAAAAGGTTCTACCTGGAACTAAAAAGGGTTATCTTATGGGGACAGCCAAAGAACCTGTTTGGATCCCTTTTTTTAACAGTGTAGTATACAACAAAATTTCACAAATAAAGGATCCTGTCTTACCTTGTCTACCTGGCTGTCCAGGACCTTTATGACGTAAACTTCTGAGGATGAGGGAGGATAGGGGTTCAGGTTTGCCACGAGGACCTCAACATTCTTCTCCTGTGCTTCTCCATCTGCCACCTTGTCCAGCAGGCTGTCCATGACCTCCTGACCTCTTGTGGAATCTCCACCTGGGTCTGACTGGGGAACTCCACCTGGAGCATCTCATCTGACCTGATCTCAGGTTGGGCCTGTTTCTCTGAGAGAATATCTGCTGTGTCGCCACTCATCAGAGCTGCAGAACCAAGAGGCTCATGGGAAGGAACCGATGGCTTGGCCTTGTCAGTCAGGAGCTGCTGCCCCTCCATGGTTACCTTGAGATGGAAGAGGGGAAGAAGACATTAGTTCATACTGTTCCTTTGTGAACTAAAGGTGCAATAACAGGTAAATAAACAGTCTATGTGGGTGATAGCAATGGTGTAGTATATAGCAATGATGTACTATAGTTTAGGGAATGGAAAAGTATCAGTATACCTCTCCTGGAGACTGGTGACATTGGCTTGGTGTCACGCTCAGCTCTCTATGAACTTCCTGCTCAATCTCATGAAGTCTCTGGCGATCCTTCACCTTCAGCATCTGTACACACAGTAGGAGTTTAAAATTAGCAGTGGAATCACACAGGATGTTTTATTTTATGGCCATGACAATGCCATTTTGTTCAGGATATCAGATTTATCATGGATGTTGTCAGCCCAAAACCTATTAAATACTAAAAGGAGAACATCAAAGTAGATGCTTAAACACATGAGAGCTATTGTATAATTAATGGCAAACTTACCAGCTCATCAAGGTAACAATGGACCCAAGAAGACCCTTGGATGGATGTTGAGTCATCCATATTTGCTCCAAGTTATCCCCAGGAGACCAGTAAACTAGAAAATATTTATTGACAGAAAACTCAACTAAAAACTTCAAAACTGTACTAGAACTAAATCCAAAATAAGAACTAAACAATCGAGCAATGCAACCAACACGAGTGCTGTATTATAGCAGTCTGAATTCAGAATACATGTCTATAAATATAGAAGTATAGAATGCTCAAATTTAGAACTTTAGAATCTTTGGCAAACATAAGACATTGTGATGTCACAACTAAATGGTTCAAGTGAGCAAAAAATAACTGCAGCAAGGACAGGACTAGAAATGATTCTGGAACAGAAAGGTCTTCGTTCTGAACTACCTAGTTGTCACAGTATGCTATTTTGCATGATAGAACAGCACTGCAAACGTGAAATATTATCAATAAAGAAAATCTTAACCATATGGCAAACTGTAATGTTGTATTACTCCATTGTTTACAAACAAATCATTTACAATGTAAGTACAGTTCTGAGACCCCATGTTATTAAAATATTTACACAATCATTTATTTTCAATAAATTGTTTTCTTTCACAAAATAACACTCCCATGCAAATGAATGGCAGGTCAATAGTTTTATTCTGATCATACAAAATGATTTCCAACAACCACAGAATACAGTAACACACGCTCAATAAAACCTTGAATATGAATAGACAACATCAGATACAGTTCAAATCTATCACTAGCTGGTAGGGAACTGGTAATAAAACTGTCTGTCTTTATAAATTATATTTGTTTTTATACAATATGTAAGGAACTATAAGGAAAATATTTGTCATGGATGACTGTCTAGTAGGAACCAGAGCTTTTTCAGTGTCCAGTCCTTATGTCAGTCCTATGTCAGTGTTCAGTCCTTAAAGTCCTTCTCAATAGTTACTTAGATTTGAAAATATTAGCCGAACATAACACAATGTAAAGCTAACAATAAGTCCTGTTAAATCCTTTAAATCATTGAGAACATGTTATGGCCAAAGGCAGAACCAGAACAGTGGATTGTCTCCGTTATGTTGTTTCACGACTGGGACCTTCCACTGGGGTCTGTTGAGAAAACAACGCCCCCAGCAGGCAGTCAGTAGCGTTGCAAGCAGAGGGCTCCTCTCCTCCCAGGCACAACAGCCTGTGGTACCGAGCCTGAGGAATCCAGCACAGCACCCTGGAACGAACACAAACACACACACGCGCATAGAGATGCACAAACACACACTCAGGCACACACACAGTGTGAGTTATATTAACATGGTCCTGACTCTTAAGTATTCTTTAAACATGTCAAAGATGAAAGAGTGCTGTGAAACTATCTGAGTGTGACTTTGTACCAGTCGTTGATGTCGCCTCTCACGGGGTCAGGATACGTTTGGATCCACTGACCGATTGTCCACATCTTGACCATATTGCCCATAGCAACCGTCTCCCCTTTTCCCTCTCCATCGCCCCCCTAAGCAGGCTCCTCAGGGACGTCCTCGTAGCACAGTAAGTAGCTGCACGAGAAACACACACACAGTCACACAGGCAGTGAGAGATGCCATCTGATCCGACTGTTCTTAGGCCTGAATTTCGAAAATGCACATTGTCATCGAACATCTCAGATCAAAAGAGTCCCACATTTTTCTTGACACTAATTTTACAATGATTGTTTATTGGCATGTTGTGCCTTACTTTAACACTTTTTCTAGCCCCCCTCTCTCTCTCTCTCTCTCTCTCACTCACTACTCTGTGTTGGTGGCTCTCTCGTTCCCTGCCACTGGCATGTCCTCCTCTGGATGTCCCTCCATCTCGCCATCTGTTTCCTGCTGCAGGCTCACTCTGGGTCTCTCCACATTCCAGCGCATGCGTTTGTACAGGCCAGTGTGGACCCCAGCCAGGTACGGGGCTAGACGACAGTACCTGTATATGGACAGCCCCACACTGTCTATCTGACACTTGCCAATGTAGAAATGGGAAACACTGGAATGGAGAGAGGGGGAGGAAATGCTGTCACTTAAAGTTGTTGTATTTCTTTCTATGAATGTGACCATAGAGGACCTGGAAAACATGTTCTATGTGGTCCTCCTGCCAGTAATAGCTCTGCTCAGGATCTCCAGTCCAGGGAACACTGGGACTGTCTCTCAAATGGCCCCCTATTCTCTATATAGCCCACATAGTGCACTTCTTTTAAACAGAGCCCTATGTAGGGAGTAGGTTATATGGTATCATTTCAGACTAGAACTAAGAGATTGCTTTTGAAAGGACTCCTTGGGGCGCTAGAGAGCGTGCTGTGGAGTAGACGTGCTTTGCTAGAGCTCCGCTCTATTTTGAAACAAATTTGTATTTATCTTAACCTCTCACGACCTATAACTTTAAACAAATATGTCAAAGGGAAAAGGCACCAAAATAGGGTGCGCTAAACAAGATCATTTGAATGAGATAGACAACGAACCAATTTCAACGTCGCTGACGTTAGCTGAAGAGGCTAGCTTCCAAGAGTTCCCCACAGATCCTACTCAAAGTGACATACTGGCTGCCATAAACTCACTAAGCAAGAAGGTGGACACAAGGTTGGCTGATATCGCAAAGAGTATTGTGACTTGGGCCAAATCTGTGAAGGCAACTAAGGGAAGGGTGCATGAAGTTGAGCAGACGACAGTCGATCACGAGGCCAGGCTACAGGACATAGAGAAACAGTGCGCGACGTTCAAAAATGACAACAAAACCCTGAAAGCCCGAATGGAAATGCTCGAGTCGCATTCAAGACGCCAGAACATCCGAATATGTGGGATCCAGGAGGACACTGAGAAAGGGAAACCCATTGAATTAGTCTCGGATCTGATACAGGCATTGCTGGGGTGTGAACACTTCAAAACGGCCATCCTGATCGACCGCGCACACAGATCTCAGGCAACGACGCCGGCCAAGGGCGGGCCACCAAGGCCATTCATTGTACGGCTGCACTATCCCCAGACCAGGGATCTCATCCTCAAGCTGGCTAGACAAAAGTTCCCCCTTAACTACAACAGAGCCAGGGTGTCTTTCTACCCAGATCTTAGATTGGAGGTGAGCAACCAACGGAAAGAGTATGATGAGGTACGCAACAAATGCAGGGCGGCCAACATCCGATATGGATTCCTCTTCCCAGTCCGGTTTAAGGTGACAGTCGAAGGATCAACACGTACGTTTGACAACCCAAAAGAGGCCGATCTGTTCTTGACAAGCTCCCTGGCTGAGGATACAGAACGGCTGTGTCAACCGGCTAAATGGCCAAATACAGGCCAGGAATGTGTTTGAATTTCCGGCCTATGTCTTTTCGATTAGAAGATCAGAAATTGGGACTTATATGATAGGTGAGATGTTGTGGCTAATATAGCATTGTTTAATATATCATGTTTTAGTGCCATTCACCCCCTAACGTGAGAGTTAAGTGTTATTTAATATTAGTTTATATGCGGAGCATTAATAGACGACGAGTTAGTTCATGCTGTATGTCTAGACACCCTAAGGTTTGTGTGTTAGCCAAGGAGAGCTTCGTTTGGGGAAGTCACTCAGTAAAGGGACGGGAGGGGGGGATGGGGTCTGTGTTTTATGTTCACGTTTATTAATACAGGTGGCATGACAAGCTCCCGCACGGCGGAACGTTTTTTCTTTTGGGTTTTGTGTGACAGCAACAATTTGCTCTAAAATAAATAATGCCCCATAGTGACAGAGCACAGAGTAGACCAGGTGGAATAAAGATAGTCAGCTGGAACTGTAATGGCTTAGGGCATGTGGTGAAAAGAGCTAAGGTTCTCTCATCTTAAATCACTGGGTGGTGACATAGTGCTTCTTCAAGAAACTCATATTAAACGCTCCGCTCAGGCCAAGCTACGAGTCGGCTGGATCGGTCAGATATACCAGTCTAACTTTGATGCAAAAGCGAGAGGGGTAGCAATCCTGATAAGGAAAAACATTCCTTTTGTTTACTCATCCTCGATTTCAGATCCTAATGGTCGGTATATTATTGTGGCTGGTACACTGAATTCGAAACCAGTAACCTTGGTCAATTTATATGGACCCAGCATCAATGATCCTGTCAGGACCCGGTTACGAACCCGGGTCTCCGGAGTGAGAAACAGTCACTTAACCAACTGAGCCACGAATAGTCGGCAGAACCCAGAAGATGAGGCAGACACAGCAGTACTTGAGACGGTGTATTTAATTAAGTAAAAAATGTTCTTCAGGAAAACATGTAACTCCACAACCTCAAAAGGAATCCTACCAGAACAAAGGTAATCCTCCAAGACAAAAAAGGTAAATCCACAAGGTGGAAGGTAAAGCACAAAAAGCCTCAAAAGATACTCAAAAAACAAACAAACAAGAACGAAAAACAGAATTCCACAAGAGAGTCCATCGGGATCAACAAGAGTTCTCAGAGTACTAGGGCTGGGTGCTAACATACAAACACAGAGCAAAGAACAGAGGAAAACAAAGGGTTTAAATACAATCAGGGGAAACGAGGCACAGGTGCAAATAATAATGGGGATCAAGGGAAAACAAAAGGTCAAAAGGCACAATGGGGGCATCTAGTGACCAAAAACCGGAACAACCCTGGCCAAATCCTGACAGATCCATTCTTTTTTCAAAGGGTATTTAAGGACATACCAAATATCTCGGATACAAGTGTTATTGTTGGAGGGGACTTTAACTGTACGTTAGATCCTCTTTTAGATAAACAGCTATCAAGGTCACGTCAACAATCAAATGCTAGTGTCTGTCTAAATACATTGATGACGAACGTTAACATTGTCGATATTTGGAGAGTGACGCACCCAACAGACAGGGATTATTCTTTCTTTTCATCAGTTCATAAATCATATTCCAGAATGGACTATTTTTTTGTTGGACTCCAAACTCATTTCAGCAGCTGAGTCGGTTATCTATCACCCTATTCTAATTACGGACCACTCTCCTCTGTCCATGGTGCTGAAACTCGACAATATGTCGCAGTCATTCCGCTTGTTCAAGGGGTGCCCTATTTCGCCGGCTCTCTTCGCTATAGCCATTGAACCCCTTGCTACTGGCATTCGGGCATGTGCCGATATAGCTTCTGTCAAAATAAAGGACACCCAGCACAAAATCTTCCTATATGCATACGATGTTCTTTTGTTTTTGTCCAAGCCTAAAACTTCTATTCTACCCTTACTTAACTTGATGAACACATTTGGCTCCTTCTCTGGCTACAAGATAAACTGGCAAAAAAGTGAGTTGATGCCAATATCACGGCCTGTGGATATGCGATTTCTGCAATCTACCCCGTTTAAAACAGTGATGGACAAGTTCACAAGCCTTCGCATTGTAGTGACAAGAGATCTTGATCAGCTATTGAAAGCGAATTGGGACATGAAAATATATCACCTTAAACAAAATATAGATTTTTGGAAAACTCTGCCTATCTCCTTGGTTGGTCGTATAAACGCTATTAAAATGGCTGTCCTACCCAGGTTTCTTTACCTCTTCCAATGTCTACCCAATTTCATACCACAAAGCTATTTTAAGAAACTGGATTCAATAGTGACTCCCTTTTTATGGGATAACAAGGTCAGCCAGAATTTCAAAGAAGCATTTATGCAAGTACAAGATAGAGGGGGGCTTTGGCCTTCCTCACTTTAAACTGTATTATTGGCCTGCAAATCTGAACATTGTGTCTTTCTGGAGGGAAAGTTTACCTGCGATGAGACAGAAGGATATGCCTTCATGGCTTTTAATTGAGCAGGCCTCCTGTCAACGTTCCTTACTCCCTGCACTTGTTAATAGCCCATCATATGTGATCCCTGCCTACAGACAGAAACTAAAACAAGAAGCTCCCGCGCTGAGGTCTGTTCAACGCTGGTCCGACTAATCTGATTCCACACTCAAAGACTGCTTCCATCGAATGGACTGGGATATGTTCCGTATTGCGTCAGACGACAACATTGACGAATACGCTGATTCGGTGTGCGAGTTCATTAGAACGTGCGTTGAAGATGTCGTTCCCATAGCAACGATTAAAACATTCCCAAACCAGAAACCGTGGATTGATGGCAGCATTCACGTGAAACTGAAAGCACGAACCACTGCTTTTAATCAGGGCAAGGTGACTGGAAACATGACCGAATACAAACAGTGTAACTATTCCCTCCGCAAGGCAATCAAACAAGCTAAGCGTCAGTATAGAGACAAAGTAGAATCTCAATTCAACGGCTCAGACACAAGAGGTATGTGGCAGGGTCTACAATCAATCACGGATTACAAAAAGAAAACCAGCACCGTCACGGACCAGGATGTCTTGCTCCCAGGCAGACTAAATAACTTTTTTGCCCGCTTTGAGGACAATACAGTGCCACTGACACTGCCCGCAACTAAAACATGCGGACTCTCCTTCACTGCAGCCGATGAAAACATTTAAATGTGTTAACCCTCGCAAGGCTGCAGGCCCAGACGGCATCCCCAGCCGCTCCCTCAGAGCATGCGCAGACCAGCTGGCAAGTATGTTTACGGACATATTCAATCAATCCCTATCCCAGTCTGTTGTTCCCACATGCTTCAAGAGGGCCACCATTGTTCCTGTTCCCAAGAAAGCTAAGGTAACTGAGCTAAACGACTACCGCCCCGTAGCACTCACTTCCGTCATCATGAAGTGCTTTGAGAGACTAGTCAAGGACCATATCACCTCCACCCTACCTGTCACCCTAGACCCACTCCAATTTGCTTACCGCCCAAATAGGTCCACAGACGATGCAATCTCAACCACACTGCCCTAACCCATCTGGACAAGAGGAATACCTATGTGAGAATGCTGTTCATCGACTACAGCTCGGCATTTAACACCATAGTGCCCTCCAAGCTCGTCATCAAGCTCGAGACCCTGGGTCTCGACCCCGCCCTGTGCACCTGGATACTGGACTTCCTGACGGGCCGCCCCCAGGTGGTGAGGGTAGGCAACAACATCTCCACCCCGCTGATCCTCAACACTGGGGCCCCACAAGGGTGCGTTCTGAGCCCTCTCCTGTACTCCCTGTTCACCCACGACTGCGTGGCCACGCACGCCTCCAACTCAATCATCAAGTTTGCGGACGACACAACAGTGGTAGGCTTGATTACCAACAACAACAAGACGGCCGACAGGGAGGAGGTGAGGGCCCTCGGAGTGTGGTGTCAGGAAAATAACCTGACACTCAACGTCAACAAAACTAAGGAGATGATTGTGGACTTCAGGAAACAGCAGAGGGAACACCCCCCTATCCACATCGATGGAACAGTAGTGGAGAGGGTAGTAAGTTTTAAGTTCCTCGGCGTACACATCACAGACAAACTGAATTGGTCCACCCACACAGACAGCATCGTGAAGAAGGCGCAGCAGCGCCTCTTCAACCTCAGGAGGCTGGAGAAATTCGGCTTGTCACCAAAAGCACTCACAAACTTCTACAGATGCACAATCGAGAGCATCCTGTCGGGCTGTATCACCGCCTGGTACGGCAACTACAACCAGAGGGTAGTGAGGTCTGCACAACGCATCACCGGGGGCAAACTACCTGCCCTCCAGGACACCTACACCACCCGATGTCACAGGAAGGCCATAAAGATCATCAAGGACAGCAACCACCCGAGCCACTGCCTGTTCACCCCGCTATCACCCAGAAGGCGAGGTCAGTACAGGTGCATCAAAGCTGGGACCGAGAGACTGAAAAACAGCTTCTATCTCAAGGCCATCAGACTGTTAAACAGCCACCACTAACATTGAGTGGCTGCTGCCAACACACTGACTCAACTCCAGCCACTTTAATAATGGGAATTGATGGGAAATTATGTAAAATATATCACTAGCCACTTTAAACAATGCTACCTAATATAATGTTTACATACCCTACATTATTCATCTCATATGTATACGTATATACTGTACTCTATATCATCGACTGCATCCTTATGTAATACATGTATCACTAGCCACTTCAACTATGCCACTTTGTTTACATACTCATCTCATATGTATATACTGCACTCAATACCATCTACTGTATCTTGCCTATGCCGCTCTGTACCATCACACACTCATATATCTTTATGTACATATTCTTTATCCCCTTACACTTGTGTCTATAAGGTAGTAGTTTTGGAATTGTTAGCTAGATTACTTGTTGGTTATTACTGCATTGTCGGAACTAGAAGCACAAGCATTTCGCTACACTCGCACTAACATCTGCTAACCATGTGTATGTGACAAATAAAATTTGATTTGATTTGACATCCACTTATGACTCTAACCCAGTCATTTGTCATATGCTTAGGATCTGGAAACAGATGAGGTATTTTCTTAACATACCCACTGTTTACATTGACAGCCAATTTGCCTGAATCATGATTTCCACCCTGCATTGGATGATGTGGTGTTTTCACAGTGGAGGGAGAAGGGGCTCACAACAATTGGTAATCTAATCATAGATGGTCTGTTAGCTTCAGTTCAACAATTACAGGGAAAGTTCAACATGCCAACAACTCATTTTTTCAGATACCTCCAAATCAGGAATTTCATAAGGACACATATCCCACAGTATGGCATGAAGCCAAATAGTCCTACGTTCAATAGCTTGATCCTTGTCAAACCCCATTCAAAAGGGTTGGTCTCTAGACTGTATGATGTGCTACAGGCCCACATAGAGGTATCCACAGACACCATGAAAAGGGCTTGGGAACAAGAACTTGGTTCAGAAATCTCAGATGAGGACTGGGTAGAAGCTCTCAGGAATATAAACCACAGTTCAGTGAATGCCAGACACAACCTTGTACAGTTTAAGGTGACACACAGGTTACATTACTCAAAAGTAAAACTGCATAAAATATTCCCGGACACCTCACCACTGTGTGAGAGGTGCAAGCAGGATGAGGGGACGTTGACCCACTTATTCTGGACATGTCCTAAGTTACATGCTTACTGGGCTCTCTTGATTACTTATCTAAAGCCTTGGTTAGAGTTCTAGCCCCAGACCCATTGATCGCTCTGTTTGGTACAGTTGATGGGAATAACCAGGAAGGGAAGGCTGTCTCTCTTTGTACTCTATTAGCCAAAAGGCTCATGTTGCAATTTTGGAAATTGGAGCCTGTACCTACCTTTGAAATGTGGTTACGGGATTTAGGGAATGTAATACGTATGGAAAAGATTCGATATAATACCTCCAATAGAAGTCCAATGTTTTGCCAAATATAACAGCCGATACTGGATAAATGGTCTAGTCCCGCTTCATAACTGGGTTGACGATCTGCTGCTACTCTGTGCTGTACTCCACTCAATATTTATTTTTGGCTTAACTTCACTACTTGTAATGACTATATGCTGTCTTCTTATACATGTACCACCTAATAGGATTTTGTTTATGTGTGAGTTAAGTTTTGTCCTCTAAATTGGCCATCCCATTCAACAGTACAATGAATGTCTGTAACGGTTTTCTTCTGTAGACGAAGGATCGGACCAAAGCGCGGTTAGAGTTCAACATGTTTAATAAAGACCATAAATGTGAACACTACAAAATACCAAAATAACAAATGTGCAAAACCAAACCAGTCTTATCTGGTGCATAGACACAAAGGGGAAGACAAGAAACAACCACCCAGAAAACCCAACACAAAACAGGCTACCTAAATATGGTTCCCAATCAGAGACAATGACTAACACCTGCCTCTGATTGAGAATCATATCAGGCCAAACATAGAAATGGGACAACTAGACACACAACATAGAATGCCCACTCAGCTCACGTCCTGACCAACACTAAAACAAAGAAAACACAAAATAACTATGGTCAGAACGTGACAGTACCCCCAAGGTGCGGACTCCGGCCGCAAACCTGAACCTATAGGGGGTCTGGGTGGGCATCTGTCCATGACTCTGGCGCAGGACGTGGACCCTACTCCACCATAGTCTTTGACCGCTTTAGTCTCCTCCTAGGAACGGCGACCCTCGCCGCCGACCTAGGATTGGCAACCCTACTAAAGGGCCCCACTGGACTAAACAAACTCCTCTGGACTGAGGGGCAGCTCCGGACTGAGGGGTAGCTCAGGGCTGAGGGGCAGCTCAGGACCGAGGGGCAGCTCAGGACCGAGGGGTAGCTCAGGACCGAGGGGTAGCTCAGGAACGAGAGATAGCTCAGGCTGGTTGACGGCTCTGGCGGCTCTGGCGGATCCTGAGTGACTGACGTCTCTGGCGGATCCTGGCTGACAGGCGGATCCTGGATTACTGGCGGCTCTGGCGGATCCTGGCTGACTGGCGGCTCCTGGCTGACTGGCAGCTCTGGCGGCTCCTGGCTGACTGGCGGGAGACTCTGGCGGCTCCGGACAGGCGGGAGACTCTGGCGGCTCCGGACAGACGGGAGACTCTGGCTGCTCCGGACAGGCGGGAGACTCTGGCGGCTCCGGACAGGCGGGAGATTCTGGCGGCTCCGGACATGCGGGAGACTCTGGCGGCTCCGGACAGGCGGGAGGCTCTGGTGGCGCTGGAGAGGAGGAAGGCTCTGGCGGCGCTGAAACGGCGGGAGCACCCATAGGGATGAGACGGAGAGGCAGCCTGGTGCGGGGGCTGCCACCGGAGGGCTGGTGCGTGGAGGTGATACTGGATAGACCCGGACCGTGCAGGCGCACTGGAGCTCTTGAGCACCAGGCTGGTGCCATGTACGCCGGCCCAAGGAGACGCACTGGAGACCAGATGCGTAGAGCCGGCTTCATAGCACCTGGCTCGATGCCCACTCTAGCCCGGCGATAGGAGGAGCTGGAATGTACCGCACCGGGCTACGCACCCGCACCGGGGACACCGTGCGCTCCACAGTATAACACGGTGCCTGCCATAGCACAGGAAGTTGGCACAGGTCTCCTACTAATGGACTATTTAAAAACATCAGACCTGAGTTAATCTTTTGTGGGTACCAGCTTTCTACACAGAGGAGTGTGCAGTTGCATGAACGCTGGAAATTGCATTGACTGGCTGTCAGGATACAGTACATCTAGATTCTCTAGAGAGGACAGACGCTGACTTTGTACAAACCGTAGGTCACAGTAGGCAAATAAATCTCCTTCAATGATACGAAAAATAATATACAATTCATTTGCATTGTTTTTATCTCCAAAATGAAACACGTGATCCCCCATTTTGACTTCCACACATTGTATGAGCCATACCATGCTTTCAACCCTCCTGTACCTGTGTTGATTTACAGTTTGTTCCCTATTTGGAGACTTAGGAATGTCAATGTGCAAAGTGCAAGAATGTTACAGAAGTCTTGTATATAATACTGTATGTTATTTGAAATTGTTTTGAATTGTATTTATATGTAAAAAGGTACAAAGACCTTGCCTGGGCACCATGTGTTTGACAGAAGGGACACGGAGCGGAATGTTAGTTAGACGGGTACCCAGACTTACAAAGACCTAGTCCAGGTTAATAATTCCCTTCATTCCTTGGCATCACATCATAAATGTACTCCTAAAAACCTCAGACCTGATACGTTTTATAGACTACATAACATATATTCATTCTAATTATCAAGTCATATGTTTGTACAAAGTGTTATAGTTTTTAAATAAAGAATAAGAAAAATATCTTAGCATGTTATGATTGAGAGACTTCGGTCATGATCACTGATGCACCGAGGTTGCAAAGTTTTAATCCCATGCTGCCCCACTGTGATACATCTTGGTCATATCATGTAGACTACTGAATGTAGAGGTGAGCTCTCCTTTCCAAACACCTGTCTTACAGTACAGCGTTTCTGAGCAAGATTGTCAAGAAGTGTTAGAAATGTCCAGGGTCCAACTTGTTTTTTTTTTTTTTTCTTATGGCCAAACAATCCTCAGAAGCAGCTACAGCATTTCATATTCTACTCTTTGTACCATTTATTCTTGTAAATGATCCGTTTCAGACTATTAACGGAAGCGTTTTTATTTAACGTATATTAATTCACGAAATGTTCGTCGTTGTTAATTAACCGATTCATTTGAAACGTCTATTGTATAAATTATCCCAAAAGCCCAAAATTCGAAACATACTGTATTTTTAAGCAAAGTAAATGTGTTGATCTAATCAAAAACAACAATTTAAAACACAGATTTTCAGGCCACACCATAAAACAATACAATGGATGGTTATTGGTTACATTGAGCATCAGGCTCCTCTATATGGAATGTAAAATATATGTATCAGAAATAAAGTCATAAAAGACATGTCTTTTGAAAACAAAGTCACGCAAAATACTTCAAATAAAGTGTTTATTTTTTCAAATAAAAGTTCAGAGAGAAAATTGTTTGGTGCCAAAACAGTCTCTCAAAACATCCTGTATCCCAAAATGGAAAATAAGACAGTATTAGACAGGCAACATACAATGTCTTTTTAGGATCTGAGGTAGGCCTTGTTGTTATATCTGTCTCTGTGTAAATGTGTGTGCGTCCATACACTTGGTTTGTGTGGATGTGATTTCTAGTATCCGCGCCTGCGACAATCCTCCATCCAATATTCTTCCGCTGTTTTTTTTTCTAAAGGCCAAACAAACCCGAGAACCAGCCGCAACCCTTCTTCTTCTCCTTCTTTTTATTATATTCCTCCTCCATCATTGCCATCCATCCCATCTTCCAGAAGGGTTCGGGTTCCTGTGAACAAACAGAATTAGTGAGTGGAAACTACAGGCACCTTAATTGGGGAGGACGGGCTCATAGTAATGGCTGGAATGGTGTTAATGGAATGGTATCGAACACATCAAACACACAGTTTCCATGTGTTTGATGCCATTCCAGTTACTCCATTCCAAACATAATTATTAGCCCTCCTCCCCTCCTGTAGTGGAAACAAACCTCAGGAAGCCATCGCCATCAGCAACCTTTCAATGCTGAAGCTGCAGCTCAGTACGGGACAAACAACATTCAAATGGACTGATATTATCAATGAGACAATACAGAAAACAGTGCAGCTTACCTTCTCAAGTGGGGTGAGGAGTTCCTTCATTCTGTCAGCGCTGGCTTTCTCAATGCAAAGCTCCAGCTTGGTCTTTTCTACGGGAAATGGAAATGTGAGAAGATAGTACATTTGAAAGGAAGGGAGGAGTTCAAATTGTTATTGTCCAACTGGTTAGCTGACTGTTACTGTAGCAGTTGACTCTACATCGGATTTTGTTGTGAAATTGTGAATGAAAGAACATTGTGGAATACAAGTAATTTACAAGAGACGAGGCCTGATTCTGAATGTACAACACCAACAGTAGCATTGTTCTACCTGTATCATCCGGGGTTCTGGTCTCTCTCTTGACCGGGATGTTGATGCAGTATGGCGGTCATCACCCTTCTTGGTGTCCTTGGCGAAGGTCAAGGTAGGCCTCAGGTGAGCCATGATCTCTCTGACCATGATATCGCAGACCAGCAGAGGCTGTATTTCTGGGTATAGCTGGGCTTTAACCATTGGCCACTCATGGAAAGTCCTGAGGTAATTGCTCCTTATAGAGAGTGAGACGTCTTCTAAGAATTTGGCCATGATGTCCGGCTCATCGTTGAGCTTCCTCAGAGTGCGTAAGAACAGTCTTTGGTTTTGGTATTTCAATGCCTCTTTCTGAACCTGGATATGTATGTGCTCTACCATATCATTGCAAAGTGGGACAGCTTCCCATGAACCGTATTGCTGCTTGATTGTACATGAAACTGGGAAGACAGAGTCAAAGGCTTTCCTGACAAGAATAACAGGAACAATATCAAGGTTTGTCACCTTTGGTTTGTTCCTCTCAGTCTCCGTCTGAGTCTGTTCTTGCACAGGCTTTCCACAGTCCTTTGTGGTTGACTCGAAAACAACAGTCTGTGGGAATTCTTTCGCTGTTTTTCTCTTACGGCCAAACCCACCCCAGAACCAGCCGCAACCCCTCTTCTTCACCTTCTTCTTTTTATTATTTTCCTCCTCCATCATTGCCATCGATCCCATCTTCCAGAAGGGTTCGGGTTCCTGTGAACAAACATAGTTGGTGAGTGGAAAATACAGGCACCTTAATTGGGGAGGACGGGCTCATAGTAATGGCTGGAATGGTGTTAATGGAATGGTATCGAACACATCAAACACACCGTTTCCATGTGTTTGATGCCATTCCAGTTACTCCATTCCAAACATTATTATTAGCCCTCCTCCCCTCCTGTAGTGGAAACAAACCTCAGGAAGCCATCGCCATCAGCAACCTTTCAATGCTGAAGCTGCAGCTCATTAAGGAACAGACAATATTCAAATGGACTGATATTATCAATGAGACAATACAGAAAACAGTGTAGCTTACCTTCTCAAGTGGGGTGAGGAGTTTCTTCATTCTGTCAGCACTGGCTTTCTCAATGCAAAGCTCCAGCTTGGTCTTGTCTAGGGGAAATGGAAATGTGACAAGATAGTACATTTGAAAGGAAGGGAGCAGTTCAAATTGTTATTGTCCAACTGGTTAGCTGACTGTTACTGTAGCAGTTGACTCTACATCGGATTTTGTTGTGAAATTGTGAATGAAAGAACATTGTGGAATACAAGTCATTTACAAGAGACTAGGCCTGATTCTGAATGTACAACACCAACAGTAGCATTGTTCTACCTGTATCATCCGGGGTTCTGGTCTCTCTCTTGACCGGGATGTTGATGCAGTATGGCCGGTCATCACCCTTCTTGGTGTCCTTGGCGAAGGTCAAGGTAGGCCTCAGGTGAGCCATGATCTCTCTGACCATGATATCGCAGACCAGCAGAGACTGTATTTCTGGGTATAGCTGGGCTTTAACCATTGGCCAATCATGGAAAGTCCTGAAGTACTTGCTCTTGATAGAGAGTGAGACGTCTTCTAAGAATTTGGCCATCTTGTCCGGCTCATCGTTGAGCTTCCTCAGAGTGCGTAAGAACAGTCTTTGGTTTTGGTATTTCAATGCCTCTTTCTGAACCTGGATATGTAGGTGCTCTACCATATCATTGCAAAGTGAGACGTCTTCCCATGAACCGTATTGCTGCTTGATTGTATATGAATCTGCAAAAACAGAGTCAAAGACTTTCCTGACAAGAATAACAGGAACAATATCAAGGTTTGTCATCTTTGGTTTGTTCCTCTCGGTCTCCGTCTGAGCCGGTTCTTGCACAGGCTTTCCACAGTCCTTTGTGGTTACCTCGAAAACATCAGTCTGTGGGAACTGCTTCAAAAGGCAGCCTGACTGACGTCGAGAGCAAGAGGATTATCAGGCATTGTGTTGCTTGATGTTACAACCTCTTCATCGTCGTCCCCAACAAAGTATTTGGGGTCGATCCAGACTACATCTCTGTTGGAGGAACGAGGCAGAGAAACACGACGGATGTATTCCAACTTGATGCGGTCATTAAGGGGGAAAGCCTTCAGGAACAGTGCCAGTTTCCCAACCCGGGACCCGTAGTGATTGTAGATGGTCTTCCTAAGGTCTTCGGGTAGGGCTACTGCAAAGAGTTTGCTCTCCATAGCCTCTTCGCAGCTCCTAGCTATTGGACACCGTGGGCCGAGGACTTGAAGCGGATAGGTGTCACTGATGCCCTTGTACACCATCAGGATCCCCTCACAGATAGCGCTGGGGATGGTGGAGATGATCACCGTGTCCTTCATGGCAACCAGTTTTTAATCTTGATTGTCGTGCCAAACTGATGTATCATGGCACTCTGCATGTGGAACACAGTCTTTCTCATGTTGCAGAAGGGGGCACAGATTTTCATCCACAGATATACCTGGAATCTTCCTCAAGATGTTAAAAGCGACGGAGGCCATTTTAACGACCAGTAAGAGCAGAGCCTGTTGGTCAAGCTGTTTAGTACCGCGTCCGTTCATTGGATGAAGTTTTAGAATAAACTTCACTATGAAGTCACTGAATAGTTCTCCACTAATGATCAATCTAGCAGGTAGAGGACAGATGTTCACCATATCCTGACTAATACGTCTCTCCTCTTCATTGGCAGTATAAACAACGGGCACTGTCTTAGCAATGCATAGACCTACGAGATGAACAATGTACCTTGTCAAGATGTGTGACCTGATTCCCAGTGCTCTCGCCAGCACCGGTTTTGGGCCCAGCACTTGCTTAAGGTTGTTGATGACAGTCTTAGCCACCTCATAAGCATCAATGGACTGCTGACCGTTCAACAGCTCCTCCTCCTCAGTGACCTCGACCCAGGGAATAGACCACAGAAGAGCTTGGGTGTCGTTGATGATAGCAGGTGTCTCCAAATACACTCCCCTGAAAGGCTTGGGGATCTACTTGAAGAAGCACCTGGGTGATGACATGCTTGATGTTTGAACCAAGTACCACAATCGTCTTCGGCATGATCTTGTATGCAGTCTTCATCACGGTCTCAGTGTCTGTGAGGACCGTTTGGAGTATGGGACATGTGCTAAGGTCAAGGGCCTCAACCTTCCTTGCCTTCACATAGAAGAGAAATAAAGGCATTGCAATACTTTACTACCTATCACGTCTTGTAGTGTATTTCTTATTACATGTACAGGTTTAGTACTACACTTAGAAAAAAAAGGTGTTATCTCGAACCTTAAAGGGTTATTCTGCTGTCCCCATAGGAGAACCCTTTGAAGAACCCTTTTGGTTCTTTTTTGGGGGAATTTTACCAATTTTTTCTCCCCAATTTCATGGTATCCAATTGTTTTAGTAGCTACTATCTTGTCTCATCGCTACATCTCCAGTACGGGCTCGCGAGAGACAAAGGTTGAAAGTCATGCGTCCTCCGATCCACAACCCAACCAAGCCACACTGCTTCTTCACACAGCATGTAGCCAACCCAGAAGCCCAGAGGAAACACCGTGCACCTGGCAACCTTGGTTAGCGCGCGCAGTGCCCGGCCCGCCACAGGAGTCGCTGGTATGCGAAGAGACAAGGATATCCCTACCGGCCAGGCCCTCCCTAACCCGGACGACGCTAGGTCAATTGTGCGTCGACCCACGGACCTCCCGGTCGCAGCCGGTTACGACAGAGCCTGGGCGCAAACCCAGGGTCTCTGGTGGCACAGCTGGAGCTGCAGTACAGTGCCCTTAACCACGCGAGAGGCCTGATAGAACCCTTTCTACAGAGGATTGTATATGGAACCGAAAAAGGTTCTACCTGGAACTAAAAAGGGTTATCTTATGGGGACAGCCAAAGAACCTGTTTGGATCCCTTTTTTTAACAGTGTAGTATACAACAAAATTTCACAAATAAAGGATCCTCTCTTACCTTGTCTACCTGGCTGTCCAGGACCTTTATGACGTAAACTTCTGAGGATGAGGGAGGATAGAGGTTCAGGTTTGCCACGAAGACCTCAATATTCTTCTCCTGTGCTTCTCCATCTGCCACCTTGTCCAGCAGGCTGTCCATGACCTCCCTGACCTCTTGTGGAATCTCCACCTGGGTCTGACTGGGGAACTCCACCTGGAGCATCTCATCTGACCTGATCTCAGGTTGGGCCTGTTTCTCTGAGAGAATATCTGCTGTGTCGCCACTCATCAGAGCTGCAGAACCAAGAGGCTCATGGGAAGGAACCGATGGCTTGGCCTTGTCAGTCAGGAGCTGCTGCCCCTCCATGGTTACCTTGAGATGGAAGAGGGGAAGAAGACATTAGTTCATACTGTTCCTTTGTGAACTAAAGGTGCAATAACAGGTAAATAAACAGTCTATGTGGGTGATAGCAATGGTGTAGTATATAGCAATGATGTACTATAGTTTAGGGAATGGAAAAGTATCAGTATACCTCTCCTGGAGACTGGTGACATTGGCTTGGTGTCACGCTCAGCTCTCTATGAACTTCCTGCTCAATCTCATGAAGTCTCTGGCGATCCTTCACCTTCAGCATCTGTACACACAGTAGGAGTTTAAAATTAGCAGTGGAATCACACAGGATGTTTTATTTTATGGCCATGACAATGCCATTTTGTTCAGGATATCAGATTTATCATGGATGTTGTCAGCCCAAAACCTATTAAATACTAAAAGGAGAACATCAAAGTAGATGCTTAAACACATGAGAGCTATTGTATAATTACTGGCAAACTTACCAGCTCATCAAGGTAACAATGGACCCAAGAAGACCCTTGGATGGATGTTGAGTCATCCATATTTGCTCCAAGTTATCCCCAGGAGACCAGTAAACTAGAAAATATTTATTGACAGAAAACTCAACTAAAAACTTCAAAACTGTACTAGAACTAAATCCAAAATAAGAACTAAACAATCGAGCAATGCAACCAACACGAGTGCTGTATTATAGCAGTCTGAATTCAGAATACATGTCTATAAATATAGAAGTATAGAATGCTCAAATTTAGAACTTTAGAATCTTTGGCAAACATAAGACATTGTGATGTCACAACTAAATGGTTCAAGTGAGCAAAAAAATAACTGCAGCAAGGACAGGACTAGAAATGATTCTGGAACAGAAAGGTCTTCATTCTGAACTACCTAGTTGTCACAGTAGGCTATTTTGCATGATAGAACAGCACTGCAAACGTGAAATATTATCAATAAAGAAAATCTTAACCATATGGCAAACTGTAATGTTGTATTACTCCATTGTTTACAAACAAATAATTTACAATGTAAGTACAGTTCTGAGACCCCATGTTATTAAAATATTTACACAATCATTTATTTTCAATAAATTGTTTTCTTTCACAAAATAACACTCCCATGCAAATGAATGGCAGGTCAATAGTTTTATTCTGATCATACAAAATGATTTCCAACAACCACAGAATACAGTAACACACGCTCAATAAAACCTTGAATATGAATAGACAACATCAGATACAGTTCAAATCTATCACTAGCTGGTAGGGAACTGGTAATAAAACCCGCTGTCTTTATAAATTATATTTGTTTTTATACAATATGTAAGGAACTATAAGGAAAATATTTGTCATGGATGACTGTCTAGTAGGAACCAAAGCTTTGTCAGTGTCCAGTCCTTATGTCAGTCCTATGTCAGTGTTCAGTCCTTAAAGTCCTTCTCAATAGTTACTTAGATTTGAAAATATTAGCCGAACATAACACAATGTAAAGCTAACAATAAGTCCTGTTAAATCCTTTAAATCATTGAGAACATGTTATGGCCAAAGGCAGAACCAGAACAGTGGATTGTCTCCGTTATGTTGTTTCACGACTGGGACCTTCCACTGGGCTCTGTTGAGAAAACAACGCCCCCAGCAGGCAGTCAGTAGCGTTGCAAGCAGAGGGCTCCTCTCCTCCCAGGCACAACAGCCTGTGGTACCGAGCCTGAGGAATCCAGCACAGCACCCTGGAACGAACACGAACACACACACGCGCATAGAGATGCACAAACACACACTCAGGCACACACACAGTGTGAGTTATATTAACATGGTCCTGACTCTTAAGTATTCTTTAAACATGTCAAAGATGAAAGAGTGCTGTGAAACGATCAGAGTGTGACTTTGTACCAGTCGTTGATGTCGCCTCTCACGGGGTCAGGATACGTTTGGATCCACTGACCGATTGACCACATCTTGACCATATTGCCTATAGCAACCGTCTCCCCTTTTCCCTCTCCATCGCCCCCCTAAGCAGGCTCCTCAGGGACGTCCTCGTAGCACAGTAAGTAGCTGCACGAGAAACACACACACAGTCACACAGGCAGTGAGAGATGCCATCTGATCCGACTGTTCTTAGGCCTGAATTTCGAAAATGCACATTGTCATCGAACATCTCAGATCAAAAGAGTCCCACATTTTTCTTGACACTAATTTTACAATGATTGTTTATTGGCATGTTGTGCCTTACTTTAACACTTTTTCTAGCTCCCCCCCCCCTCTCTCTCTCTCTCTCTCTCTCTCTCTCTCTCTCTCTCTCTCTCACTCACTACTCTGTGTTGGTGGCTCTCTCGTTCCCTGCCACTGGCATGTCCTCCTCTGGATGTCCCTCCATCTCGCCATCTGTTTGCTGCTGCAGGCTCACTCTGGGTCTCTCCACATTCCAGCGCATGCGTTTGTACAGGCCAGTGTGGACCCCAGCCAGGTACGGGGCTAGACGACAGTACCTGTATATGGACAGCCCCACACTGTCTATCTGACACTTGCCAATGTAGAAATGGGAAACACTGGAATGGAGAAAGGGGGAGGAAATGCTGTCACTTAAAGTTGTTGTATTTCTTTCTATGAATGTGACCATAGAGGACCTGGAAAACATGTTCTATGTGGTCCTCCTGCCAGTGATAGCTCTGCTCAGGATCTCCAGTCCAGAGAACACTGGGACTGTCTCTCAAATGGCCCCCTATTCTCTATATAGCCCACATAGTGCACTTCTTTTAAACAGAGCCCTATGTAGGGAGTAGGTTATATGGTATCATTTCAGACTAGAACTAAGAGATTGCTTTTGAAAGGACTCCTTGGGGCGCTAGAGAGCGTGCTGTGGAGTAGACGTGCTTTGCTAGAGCTCCGCTCTATTTTGAAACAAATTAGTATTTATCTTAACCTCTCACGACCTATAACTTTAAACAAATATGTCAAAGGGAAAAGGCACCAAAATAGGGTGCGCTAAACAAGATCATTTGAATGAGATAGACAACGAACCAATTTCAACGTCGCTGACGTTAGCTGAAGAGGCTAGCTTCCAAGAGTTCCCCACAGATCCTACTCAAAGTGACATACTGGCTGCCATAAACTCACTAAGCAAGAAGGTGGACACAAGGTTGGCTGATATCGCAAAGAGTATTGTGACTTGGGCCAAATCTGTGAAGGCAACTAAGGGAAGGGTGCATGAAGTTGAGCAGACGACAGTCGATCACGAGGCCAGGCTACAGGACATAGAGAAACAGTGCGCGACGTTTAAAAATGACAACAAAACCCTGAAAGCCCGAATGGAAATGCTCGAGTCGCATTCAAGACGCCAGAACATCCGAATATGTGGGATCCAGGAGGACACTGAGACAGGGAAACTCACTGAATTAGTCTCGGATCTGATACAGGCATTGCTGGGGTGTGAACACTTCAAAACGGCCATCCTGATCGACCGCGCACACAGATCTCAGGCAACGACGCCGGCCAAGGGCGGGCCACCAAGGCCATTCATTGTACGGCTGCACTATCCCCAGACCAGGGATCTCATCCTCAAGCTGGCTAGACAAAAGTTCCCCCTTAACTACAACAGAGCCAGGGTGTCTTTCTACCCAGATCTTAGATTGGAGGTGAGCAACCAACGGAAAGAGTATGATGAGGTACGCAACAAATGCAGGGCGGCCAACATCCGATATGGATTCCTCTTCCCAGTCCGGTTTAAGGTGACAGTCGAAGGATCAACACGTACGTTTGACAACCCAAAAGAGGCCGATCTGTTCTTGACAAGCTCCCTGGCTGAGGATACAGAACGGCTGTGTCAACCGGCTAAATGGCCAAATACAGGCCAGGAATGTGTTTGAATTTCCGGCCTATGTCTTTTCGATTAGAAGATCAGAAATTGGGACTTATATGATAGGTGAGATGTTGTGGCTAATATAGCATTGTTTAATATATCATGTTTTAGTGCCATTCACCCCTAACGTGAGAGTTAAGTGTTATTTAATATTAGTTTATATGCGGAGCATTAATAGACGACGAGTTAGTTCATGCTGTATGTCTAGACACCCTAAGGTTTGTGTGTTAGCCAAGGAGAGCTTCGTTTGGGGAAGTCACTCAGTAAAGGGACGGGAGGGGGGATGGGGTCTGTGTTTTATGTTCACGTTTATTAATACAGGTGGCATGACAAGCTCCCGCACGGCGGAACGTTTTTCTTTTGGGTTTTGTGTGACAGCAACAATTTGCTCTAAAATAAATAATGCCCCATAGTGACAGAGCACAGAGTAGACCAGGTGGAATAAAGATAGTCAGCTGGAACTGTAATGGCTTAGGCATGTGGTGAAAAGAGCTAAGGTTCTCTCATCTTAAATCACTGGGTGGTGACATAGTGCTTCTTCAAGAAACTCATATTAAACGCTCCGCTCAGGCCAAGCTACGAGTCGGCTGGATCAGTCAGATATACCAGTCTAACTTTGATGCAAAAGCGAGAGGGGTAGCAATCCTGATAAGGAAAAACATTCCTTTTGTTTACTCATCCTCGATTTCAGATCCTAATGGTCGGTATATTATTGTGGCTGGTACACTGAATTCGAAACCAGTAACCTTGGTCAATTTATATGGACCCAGCATCGATGATCCTGTCAGGACCCGGTTTACGAACCCGGGTCTCCGGAGTGAGAAACAGTCACTTAACCAATTGAGCCACGAATAGTCGGCAGAACCCAGAAGATGAGGCAGACACAGCAGTACTTGAGACGGTGTATTTAATGAAGTAAAAAAATGAAGTTCTTCAGGAAAACATGTAACTCCACAACCTCAAAAGGAATCCTACCAGAACAAAGGTAATCCTCCAAGACAAAAAAGGTAAATCCACAAGGTGGAAGGTAAAGCACAAAAAGCCTCAAAAGATACTCAAAAAATAAACAAACAAGAACAAAAAACAGAATTCCACAAGAGAGTCCATCGGGATCAACAAGAGTTCTCAGAGTACTAGGGCTGGGTGCTAACATACAAACACAGAGCAAAGAACAGAGGAAAACAAAGGGTTTAAATACAATCAGGGGAAACGAGGCACAGGTGCAAATAATAATGGGGATCAAGGGAAAACAAAAGGTCAAAAGGCACAATGGGGGCATCTAGTGACCAAAAACCGGAACAACCCTGGCCAAATCCTGACAGATCCATTATTTTTTCAAAGGGTATTTAAGGACATACCAAATATCTCGGATACAAGTGTTATTGTTGGAGGGGACTTTAACTGTACGTTAGATCCTCTTTTAGATAAACAGCTATCAAGGTCACGTCAACAATCAAATGCTAGTGTCTGTCTAAATACATTGATGACGAACGTTAACATTGTCGATATTTGGAGAGTGACGCACCCAACAGACAGGGATTATTCTTTCTTTTCATCAGTTCATAAATCATATTCCAGAATGGACTATTTTTTTGTTGGACTCCAAACTCATTTCAGCAGCTGAGTCGGTTATCTATCACCCTATTCTAATTACGGACCACTCTCCTCTGTCCATGGTGCTGAAACTCGACAATATGTCGCAGTCATTCCGCTTGTTCAAGGGGTGCCCTATTTCGCCTGCTCTCTTCGCTATAGCCATTGAACCCCTTGCTACTGGCATTCGGGCATGTGCCGATATAGCTTCTGTCAAAATAAAGGACACCCAGCACAAAATCTCCCTATATGCATACGATGTTCTTTTGTTTTTGTCCAAGCCTAAAACTTCTATTCTATCCTTACTTAACTTGATGAACACATTTGGCTCCTTCTCTGGCTACAAGATAAACTGGCAAAAAAGTGAGTTGATGCCAATATCACGGCCTGTGGATATGCGATTTCTGCAATCTACCCCGTTTAAAACAGTGATGGACAAGTTCACAAGCCTTCGCATTGTAGTGACAAGAGATCTTGATCAGCTATTGAAAGCGAATTGGGACATGAAAATATATCACCTTAAACAAAATATAGATTTTTGGAAAACTCTGCCTATCTCCTTGGTTGGTCGTATAAACGCTATTAAAATGGCTGTCCTACCCAGGTTTCTTTACCTCTTCCAATGTCTACCCAATTTCATACCACAAAGCTATTTTAAGAAACTGGATTCAATAGTAACTCCCTTTTTATGGGATAACAAGGTCAGCCAGAATTTCAAAGAAGCATTTATGCAAGTACAAGATAGAGGGGGGCTTTGGCCTTCCTCACTTTAAACTGTATTATTGGGCTGCAAATCTGAACATTGTGTCTTTCTGGAGGGAAAGTTTACCTGCGATGAGACAGAAGGATATGCCTTCATGGCTTTTAATTGAGCAGGCCTCCTGTCAACGTTCCTTACTCCCTGCACTTGTTAATAGCCCATCATATGTGATCCCTGCCTACAGACAGAAACTAAAACAAGAAGCTCCCGCGCTGAGGTCTGTTCAACGCTGGTCCGACCAATCTGATTCCACACTCCAAGACTGCTTCCATCACGTGGACTGGGATATGTTCCGTATTGCGTCAGACGACAACATTGACGAATACGCTGATTCGGTGTGCGAGTTCATTAGAACGTGCGTTGAAGATGTCGTTCCCATAGCAACGATTGAAACATTCCCAAACCAGAAACCGTGGATTGATGGCAGCATTCACGTGAAACTGAAAGCGCGAACCACTGCTTTTAACCAGGGCAAGGTGACTGGAAACATGACCGAATACAAACAGTGTAACTATTCCCTCCGCAAGGCAATCAAACAAGCTAAGCGTCAGTATAGAGACAAAGTAGAATCTCAATTCAACGGCTCAGACACAAGAGGTATGTGGCAGGGTCTACAGTCAATCACGGATTACAAAAAGAAAACCAGCACCGTCACGGACCAGGATGTCTTGCTCCCAGGCAGACTAAATAACTTTTTTGCCCGCTTTGAGGACAATACAGTGCCACTGACACTGCCCGCAACTAAAACATGCGGACTCTCCTTCACTGCAGCCGACGTGAGGAAAACATTTAAACGTGTCAACCCTCGCAAGGCTGCAGGCCCAGACGGCATCCCCAGCCGCGCCCTCAGAGCATGCGCAGACCAGCTGGCTGGTGTGTTTACGGACATATTCAATCAATCCCTATCCCAGTCTGTTGTTCCCACATGCTTCAAGAGGGCCACCATTGTTCCTGTTCCCAAGAAAGCTAAGGTAACTGAGCTAAACGACTACCGCCCCGTAGCACTCACTTCCGTCATCATGAAGTGCTTTGAGAGACTAGTCAAGGACCATATCACCTCCACCCTACCTGTCACCCTAGACCCACTCCAATTTGCTTACCGCCCAAATAGGTCCACAGACGATGCAATCTCAACCACACTGCCCTAACCCATCTGGACAAGAGGAATACCTATGTGAGAATGCTGTTCATCGACGACAGCTCGGCATTTAACACCATAGTGCCCTCCAAGCTCGTCATCAAGCTCGAGACCCTGGGTCTCGACCCCGCCCTGTGCAACTGGGTACTGGACTTCCTGACGGGCCGCCCCCAGGTGGTGAGGGTAGGCAACAACATCTCCACCCCGCTGATCCTCAACACTGGGGCCCCACAAGGGTGCGTTCTGAGCCCTCTCCTGTACTCCCTGTTCACCCACGACTGCGTGGCCACGCACGCTCCAACTCAATCATCAAGTTTGCGGACGACACAACAGTGGTAGGCTTGATTACCAACAACGACGAGACGGCCTACAGGGAGGAGGTGAGGGCCCTCGGAGTGTGGTGTCAGGAAAATAACCTCACACTCAACGTCAACAAAACTAAGGAGATGATTGTGGACTTCAGGAGACAGCAGAGGGAACACCCCCCTATCCACATCGATGGAACAGTAGTGGAGAGGGTAGTAAGTTTTAAGTTCCTCGGCGTACACATCACAGACAAACTGAATTGGTCCACCCACACAGACAGCATCGTGAAGAAGGCGCAGCAGCGCCTCTTCAACCTCAGGAGGCTGAAGACATTCGGCTTGTCACCAAAAGCACTCACAAACTTCTACAGATGCACAATCGAGAGCATCCTGTCGGGCTGTATCACCGCCTGGTACAGCAACTGCTCCGCCCACAACCGTAAGTCTCTCCAGAGGGTAGTGAGGTTTGCACAACGCATCACCGGGGGCAAACTACCTGCCCTCCAGGACACCTACACCACCCGATGTCACAGGAAGGCCATAAAGATCATCAAGGACAGCAACCACCCGAGCCACTGCCTGTTCACCCCGCTATCATCCAGAAGGCGAGGTCAGTACAGGTGCATCAAAGCTGGGACCGAGAGACTGAAAAACAGCTTCTATCTCAAGGCCATCAGACTGTTAAACAGCCACCACTAACATTGAGTGGCTGCTGCCAACACACTGACTCAACTCCAGCCACTTTAATAATGGGAATTGATGGGAAATTATGTAAAATATATCACTAGCCACTTTAAACAATGCTACCTAATATAATGTTTACATACCCTACATTATTCATCTCATATGTATACGTATATACTGTACTCTATATCATCGACTGCATCCTTATGTAATACATGTATCACTAGCCACTTCAACTATGCCACTTTGTTTACATACTCATCTCATATGTATATACTGCACTCAATACCATCTACTGTATCTTGCCTATGCCGCTCTGTACCATCACACACTCATATATCTTTATGTACATATTCTTTATCCCCTTACACTTGTGTCTATAAGGTAGTAGTTTTGGAATTGTTAGCTAGATTACTTGTTGGTTATTACTGCATTGTCGGAACTAGAAGCACAAGCATTTCGCTACACTCGCACTAACATCTGCATGTGACAAATAAAATTTGATTTGATTTGACATCCACTTATGACTCTAACCCAGTCATTTGTCATATGCTTAGGATCTGGAAACAGATTAGGTATTTTCCTAACATACTCACTGTTTACATTGACAGCCCAATTTGCCTGAATCATGATTTCCACCCTGCATTGGATGATGTGGTGTTTTCACAGTGGAGGGAGAAGGGGCTCACAACAATTGGTAATCTAATCATAAATGGTCTGTTAGCTTCAGTTCAACAATTACAGGGAAAGTTCAACATGCCAACAACTCATTTTTTCAGATACCTCCAAATCAGGAATTTCGTAAGGACACATATCCCACAGTATGGCATGAAGCCAGATAGTCCTACGTTCAATAGCTTGATCCTTGTCAAACCCCA